>NC_083768.1:39907961-40055461 GCF_963514075.1 Conger conger | reverse complement strand
AGTCTGCATTAGCAGCCTTTGCAGTGGAAGGTGGTGGTTTAAAAGAAAGAAATTAAGAACTGAAAGGCAATATATTTGCGCGTAGAATTTACTTTTAGTGTGGGTGTCCGTTTATTTGTAGTTGTCTGACTTCTAAAAGGCCAACATGCCCATTTCTGCACTTAACATTACTATTAATGTAGCAGTATTTTGAAAAATATAAGAGATTTTTTTTTTTATCTCAGATTTCATCCTGCATCCATTTTGCCCAAATATGTCCCGTGGGTAAGTTAAGCTTCCCACAGGGAGTGCTGAGGTTAGGTCACGGGTCCGGCTGCCTTGCTCTTGTCGTAGTTGGACCGTCCCCTGTTAGCCGCCATGACAGAACCTTCTGGAGACCCACGAGCAGAATGATTTGTTGTAACTGAGGGAATAACTCAATCTATTCTGGGAGAGGAAATGGATTTTGACCCCCATACCGTCCCCTCCCCCTCCCAAAAAAGAAAAAAATAATAACCTTTCCTCGGAAATCCTGAGCTGCTGTTATAACAGGGGTGAATGGGCACCATTTGTTACGTTTCAGGTCTGTCTTGCCATGTTTTATGTTTATTCATTTTGTCTTAGTCACGTATTGTCTTATCATGTATCATGTTAGTTTATGTTTAGTTTATTTCTTGTTACGATTTATTTTCTCGTCATGTCTAGTTATGTTTCGTTACGATTATATTACCTTGTTATGTTGAGTGGTTATCGTCTTAGTTTCGTTTTGTGTTAAGTTTTGATTTATGTTTATTGTTACGTAGACTGGTTGCTGTTTAAACATACACTTTTACATGTCTTTCCGCAAACCTTGCGTTCCTCCTTTTCTCTCTCTCTCTCTCTTTCTGTCATTCACACCCTAATTGTTTCCATTTGTCTATTTACTAAAACTACTAACGCTAGATCAGGATTGGGTAGAACTAACAAACTAATTATGTGTTCATGTTACCTTACGTTTCTCGTGCATGTCATTTACTAATTTACTAATGCTAGGGCAGGATAGGTTTATTACTAACGATTACTAATTACCTTGTTAAACTTGTCATCTATCGCACCTGTTTTTCATTTCCTTGCTGCGCTCTAAACTAATTGTCTACACCTGTCTACACCTGCATTTCTAGCCCAGTCGCACTACGGTTCTTCGCGAAATTGTCTGCCTCTTGTTATCAACGCAACTCTTGAGCATTTACTGTTATTGATTACACGTTACGATCCAAGCCTGTTTTACAGACCATTGACCATTGATTATTGATTTCTGTTTTGTTGACCATCGTTTGTTTTTGACCACGTCTTCGCCTTTGCCTCGCTGTTTGTTTTATGGTTTCAACTTCTGCTTCGCCTTCGACTACGACCCTGCCTGCCGTCCGCCTGTACTTCTGCCTCGCTGACAGCTCCTGCTACCGGACCTCCCTGCACGTCTACCGACTACGAGTTTGTCTCTTCCCTCGGCACCGTGCTTTTTGTTTGTTTACTGTTTGTTTGGCTGGATCTACATGTATGGACTTTGCTTGTTTTGACCACTCTCCTGGGATTTGTCCCGAATAAAGCCCTGATGGGACTTTATCTACCCATTGTTTCTGAGTCGTGCATTTTGGGTCCAATCCCCATGCACCCGTCTCACCATTCCACCATTCCACCATTTTCCCCTTTGATGGGGAACATGACATAGATTTGAGTTCCCTCGCAAGAAAGACATAGCCTCAGACAAATGCTCATGTGCAAACACATTTCAAGAGCCTGAGTCCCAAAAAATTAATAAAAAACAACAAAAAAAGCAATAGCAATTAAACATTATGGTAATTTAAATGCAGTGATGATTGGCCGTTTGACTTAATTAGGACATTCATAATTGCTCTGGCAGTGATGGGAACTCTTTTCCATCACGTGATGGCCAGCTGCTGCAGTAGAGAGATAAGCAGAGCCAAGCAAGGCATGCTGAGACTATGCATTTACAGTCTGATAGAGCAGAGATACGATCTGCTACAGCACAGTACAGTCTGACACGGCACAGATACAGTCTGATACAGCACAGGTACAGTCTGATAGAGCAGAGATAGTCTGATACAGCGCAGGTACAGTCTGACACAGCACATGTACAGTCTGACACAGCACAGGTACAGTCTGACACAGCACATGTACAGTCTGATACAGCACAGGTAGAGTCTGATAGAGCACAGGTACACTCTGATAGAGCACAGGTACAGTCTGATAGAGCACAGGTACAGTCTGATAGAGCATAGGTACAGTCTGATAGAGCACAGGTACAGTCTGATAGAGCACAGGTAGAGTCTGATACAGCACAGGTACAGTCTGATAGAGCACAGGTACAGTCTGACAGAGCACAGGTGCAGTCTGATAGAACACAGGTACAGTCTGATACAGCACAGGTACAGTCTGATAGAGCACGCACAGGTGCAGTCTGACACAGCACAGGTAGAGTCTGATAGAGCACAGGTACAGTCTGATAGAGCATAGGTACAGTCTGATAGAGCACAGGTAGAGTCTGATACAGCACAGGTACAGTCTGATAGAGCACAGGTACAGTCTGAAACAGCACAGGTACAGTCTGATAGAGCATATGAACAGTCTGACAGAGCACAGATACAGTCTGATACAGCACAGGTAGAGTCTGATACAGCACAGGTAAATTTGCCACTGCTGTGACATTTTAATGTGCCGTGCACATTCAGGCTGGAATTAAATAAATGTAAAAACCTGTACTTGAATTTAAAAAGAAGATTTCTTTTTCACAGTTTGGCACATTAATTTTGGTAATTGCTATGTCTGTCAGAAGAGTAAAAGCCAACACTTATTTTACATTTTGACTGTGTTAATGAATGCAAAATTGAATCCAGGCTGCTAAAATAACAACATTTAGCAAAGCTAATTCCAGAATTCATTTGAATTACTTTTATTGAGAAAAAAGAAATTGTCTGAAATTAGACTTGGAGTGGACTGGTATCTCTGGCTGGCCTTAGGGACCAGGTTTTTAACTCTCTCCTATTAGAAGGGCACAAGAGAAAGGGAAAGGCAGATGGGAATAGGTGGAGATTGGACAGTGGAGGGATACCAGGCCAAAATGAATGGAAGAAGAACACCTAGAGTAGGGCTGCCGAACTCTGTTCCTGGAGATCTGCCATCATGTAGGTTTACACTCTAACCCTAACAATGCACACATCATTCTAAAGACACAGCTAAAGATCTTGTTGAGCTGCTAATTAGTAGAATCGGGTGTGCCACATTACAGTTGAAATATTTAAAGGTAAGATTTTTGGTTTTTGGTTACTTATCATCCCTTCCTATCATTGAAACAGGCTCACTGACTCATGATGTTGACTCACCCTCTGTCTGTGTTTATAGTCGGGTTTTGGGTTTCAAAGTGTACATTTGTACGGCCATTAAATGTATCAAAACATTGTACAACTGTACAGCAATTAAAGCTCATTGGTTGAAAAATGGTTCCAACTGCCACAGCCAATGGCATTCCGGGGGCTTATTCAGGTTTTTTCTTTGTCGCTGCCCAAATTGCACTCCAGACGAGCAATCACTGAAACTCTGTGTAATATTTCTTATTATCCAAGCGAAGACTACATATCTAGTTATAAAAACAATACCACTTTGTTATCGGTAGCAACAAGCAAATTAGCTATAGTTAGCTTGAAGTATTTACAAATATCCACTTACGATAAAATATAGGCAATACGAACATAGTAGCGATTGCACAAGCGTTGTGCTTCCGGTGGATATTTGTACATTTGGGAAGCTAAATAATAATTGCTAATTTGCTTGTTATAGCGAACTGGTATTGTTTTCTGACTAGATAAGCCATAGTATACAGTTTCACTGATCGCTTGTCTGGAGTGCAGGTTGGACAGCTACATGTTAATTTTGTCTCTTTACGTGTTCAATCTCCGTAAACCTTTATTTCTTTCAAACTGTAAGTTGCAGTTGCATCGTTTGTGGTAGACTATCATATCTTAGTTATATAGCCATCTAGTTATGCAGCCAAATAACTTGCCTGCTCACAATATAGTTGGTTAGCTAAAGTGAAAATTATAAAAAACTATAATAGAAATCTACATATAGTGTTGAGTAGCACACCAAAATCAAGATCTCATAAATCACTCCATGCTGCACAAGCAGCCTCCCTCTCCTCTGTCCTCATTCTTCTAGATCTCTCTGCTGCCTTCGACACTGTGGATCACTCCATCCCCCTGTCCTCCCTGTCAGCAATGGGGATCTGTGGCACCGCCCTGGACTGGTTTGAGTCCTACCTCTCTGGTTGCTCCTTCCAGGTTGCCTATGCTGGTACAGTATCGACACCTCGGCCCCTTGCCACAGGAGTTCCCCAGGGCTCAGTCCTAGGCCCTCTTCTTTTCTCTCTTTACACTCGTTCCCTTGGCCCTGTTATCACTGCACATGGTCTGTCCTACCACTGCAATGCGGACGATACCCAACTCTTCATCTCATTCCCACCATCTGGTACACAGGTTTCAGCCCTTCCCAAACACTCACGTCACCCCCCTACTTACTTCCCTCCACTGGCTGCCTGTCATGGCTCGCATCAAATTCAAAACATTGTGCTAGCCTTCCAAGCAGTCAAGGGGTCTGCCCCAACTTACCTCCAAAAAATCATCAGACCCATCACCCCTGCCAGACCTCTTCGTTCGGCCTCCACAGGCTGCTTGGTGCCTCCGCCAGTCCGAACTTCCACCTCCTGCTCATGACTACAGTCTGTTCTGGCTCCACGGTGGTGGAACGAACTCCCCGTTGAGGTCAGAAGAGTAGAATCTCTTCCTATCTTCAAGCACAAACTGAAGACGCACCTATTCAAGCTGCACCTCTCCCTCTCCTTCTGTGATATGTACTTGGATGTTTAGTTTGGCTAGGTAAGCAGTTTGTTAATACATTCGCGTGTTGCGGTATTACAATAAAACATTTTTTTTTAAATCAAATAGGCATGGTAAATGGTTGGCATTTATATAGCGCCTTTATCCAAATCACTGTACAATTGATGCTTCTCATTCACCCATTCATACACACACTCACACACCAATGGCAATTGGCTGCCAGGCTGCACAGCAAAGATAAGGATCTGGGCCTATAGGGGTGACATGGCTCAGGCAGTAAGAGCAGTGTCTGGCAGTAGGAGGGTTGCCGGTTCGATCCCTCGCCCGGCTGTGTCGAAGTGTCCCTGAGCAAGACACCCAACCCCCATTTGCATTTCCTGACGGGCTGGTTGGCGCCTTGCATGGCAGCCAATTGCTGTTGGTGTGTGAATGGGTGAATGAGAAGCATCAATTGTACAGTGCTAAATAAATACCAACCTTTTAACTGCGTTGTTTACAATCTGTCCCTTTTACAAAATGTGTTTCGGCGGGAATCCCATTCGCTGATTGCGTAATGAGCTGTAGCCTTTGTAAATAAGACGTTTATTATTAAATAATATTACAGGTACAATTGGTTAAGGGAGGAATTGCGTCTTTTTAGTCAATTTTACTAGGTGCAGTTATCCAGCTAACTCTTTCTTTGTGGAACAGGCCCCAACTCTACAGAATGGTGTATACACATAAATAATAATCGAGCCAGGATAATTAGTGCAAGCTGAAGCCCAGCCCTCCATGAACATTGGCAACCTCTGGATGAAGCACGCTGTGACATTAAAGTGTTGTAGGCCAACCTTCATCAGAGGTGTCAAACTCTGGACCTGGAGGGTGGGAGTGTTTGCACATTTTTGATCCATCCCCTCTTGGTCCACCGGCTGTATGTGCATTGGAAACAGGGTGGGGACTCTCGCCATGCGATTCATTAATCAGGGAATGAAATAATCACTGGAGTGGTGAGACATCCTGAAAGGCAGCAGGCGCTCCAGGACTGTAGGCTGACAGGCCTGGCCGACGTTCTCTTTCCCAGCTCTGCTTCCTCCATGTGTACAGACCACCAGCGCTGGCAATGCTGCATGTTTGGCTTGATAATCCATAACACCGCCACCTTGCGAAGCCACCCGTTGAGCAATCATTAGCAATCATCCCATTCATTAATAATTACCAGCAGCCACGGCGTGGTGCTGATGGCCATTGACATTTATTAAGCAGAGCCCATAGTGTGTCAAATAATACATCAATGCTATTATTAATGCTGGTGATTAAAAAGCCCTTTTTATTCAATTTCAGGCTGATTAGCTGTGGAGGTCTCGGGAAGAGTTATACAAGGACAGCTGGTTTTATTTTTTATTTGCGTCTTTGACAGAAGCCCTGAGCACTTCCACTTCCAAATATTTTATTCACTACAGCTGCATGGCGGTGGCCGTTACTGGCCTGGGGTTTCCACGCTGACCTTGCCTGGTCATGTGGAGATGGATGCCTATGCCACAGTGCAGCCCAGGGTGTTTTCATTACTTTGACACGGTGATAACACAGCACTGGCTTCATCAAGTCTTGTTTCTGGACCGACAGATCCATGCATACAGAGCTGAGAACTGAAAACCATTCAGCTCATTCCACTTCCCCAAGGACACAGAGTGTTTTGTCCACCTGTCAGAGGCAGATTGCAGACAGGTGTGTCACTGTGACAGGCCGGCCTCCATTTTGCCTTGCCAAAGCCATTTTACTCATTTTAATTAAGCTTCGACATAAAAGTGATAATTGGTTTGAGAGGGAGATGCCTAATCTGTGAATTCCTAAACACATTGCTTTTCTATTTAGAGACTGCTTCATGGTCTTGTTCTTTTTCCCTTTGGAGGAAGAATGAATCAAGAATTCATTCATTTCTGTCATCTATAGTATTGTATTGCAAGCATGCATGTATGCAAAGCATAAGACATTAAACTGAATCGCAGTCACTGGTAGCAAAAAAACATTTCTTCGGTAAACAAAAAGTAATCTGTAAGGTCTACCCACTCTGATATGTTCTCCTCCCATACTGAAAAATAGTCCTTCCTATTATTCCTTTGTTGACCCACATTATTCAAAATGCTTCTACTCTGCATTTCAATATCACCTTTTATATGTATACAGACATGCACAGTTAGGGATTTAAACAATAATATACCACATGAGATCAGTAGCCGTCTCAATGAAATACAAGAAAAAAGAAAATAAATGGAAGATGGCACATGTTGATGCACAATATACCAGAATAGTGTGTGCTTTCAGCTAAAAGGCAAAAAAAAACAGGACACGATGTCTGAACTGTGCTTGGGAAGTTTTGGGCCAGTAGATTTCAAAGCCTTCACTTCACACATATAATTGAGGCCTTTAGTTGCAGAGAATTGCATGCATTACTGCATATCATTTGTTTCTATATTGCATATTCTGTATACAATTTACAATTTACACTGTGAACATTGACAGGTCATTGGGCCCTTTGGGATTTTTTTCTGAAGGCTTTGGCTTTGAATTTTTATACATGTTGAATTCAAATGAGGTTGGTGACTATTGGCTCCGCAATCTCATAGGGTTAAAGTCGTATCAAAGGGTGTTTTGGACAGTGCTGAACCTCTGTTTCTTTCATATCCCTTGGCCTGTAGAGAGATGCTATGTATTTAAATATTGGATAAGCAATAATTTATTCAAATCAATTTTTATTTCACCTTTATTTAACCTAGCAGATAAAGTTTTACAAAATTGCAGAAATATCAGAGTATGTTTTGAGAATGAAAGGGATTATTTGGCCAATGGAATGTTGGATAACTATTTCGCTGTCAGATGTAGCACCAGTATTTCAGGAATTTGACCAGGGCTACTCTTTTGAACAGTACCATGAGACCTTTAACGGCCACAGCAAGTCAGGACCTCAATTTAACATTTTAGCACCATCTCCAGCATATTGCCTCCATCACTTTACCTGTCACTGAGTCAATTTTTATTTTGCCCAGTGGGAAGAGTGCCCCCTACTGGCTACCAGCAGCAGCTAAGCTCTTGCAGTTGAGCTTTGCTTCAGCAGTTTGACATCTGTTTTACAGGGTGGCATGGCTGCCTGCCTCGCTGCTTAGAGCACTCTTTGTAGTTTAAGGACAAATTAATGGGGCAAAGGCTTTCATAAGCTTCCTAAAAGACATGGGTAATAGCTATATTTTCACAGAACAGCCGCAGTTGCTTGTTTGTGTCTCAGCCTTGCATTAGTATCATCCCTACAGTACCCGCTGTTCTTAAATGTTTTACCGTTATTTTTTCTGTCCATCACTATCATTGTAAAACTACCCATATTTGGCTATAAAGGAGCAATTAAAGGAAATTGTTTGATAAAAAGCTGAAAATACAAAACTCAGATGGGGCTGTGCTTATTCATGGAGGCTGTTCATGCTGTGGACCCTCAGTCAGGGCTATCGGGTGAAATTCAGGCCTGGGACAAACTTAAACTTATTCCCAGCCCCGGGTCAATTATATTTACAACAAATACGCAGACCATTGCACCCCAAGACAATAACCCCCCCCCATCATTCAGACTGTTCCAGAGCTGGAGACAGATGAGAAGGTGATCTAAATAAATTAGGAAACAGATTTGAGATGTCTTTAATGTCTCTCAGAAAAGTCAGATCACAAATCCAAACGGACGGGTAAAAAGTAAAATGGTGTCACGGCAATGTAAATTCATTTAAAAATCGTTTCTGTGGTTTCACTGCCTGTCTTTTTTTTTTGGCAGTTAGAATCATTGCTGACATTGCTTTATTTCTGTCGTAGTTTATCTTCATGACATAACCAATTTATGCAGCCGAAAACAACTGAACCTCTTTCACTTTCACCTTTTCTGATCAGTCATTACATATTGCATTAAAAACCAGAAAAGCTAAATAAACAAACACAAAACAGGGACAAGGGATATGTCACAAGAAAATAATTTGAAAGTGTTTAACCAGTAAAAAACCCCGAAAATAATTTCTCTAATTCAGACATTTATGAAAGTACAAATCATTAAGTATGCTACAAATAATTTCTAAAAGTTTGAGGTCAGAGTTCTGAGAGAAAAGCACAGATGTCTCTGGTGATGGGACATAGCCAGGAATGCACATCTACTGCTTGAGCTGTTTTTCCAAGTTAAAAACAATGGCTTGGAGGCAGAGAGTTTCGACATACTGTTCTTCCTTGTTAGACCCAGACACCACGGGAGGCATTAAAAGCTACAGTCTTGTGTTGGCAGATGAGGAGGGCAGACAATTTTGAAAAAGTGAAGAAGACGTTTGTGGCACACGTGGGCCAGTCTAGCAACCATGCCAGCGGCTCAATTGGCACAGCTGTCTGTGTGCTAGAGTTTCACAATTCTGCAGTACAGTGGCCTGCTAGCAGACTGGAGAGGAGAGGAGAGGCCGTTTAAATGAGAATCAGCTGGTAAGTGACTGCAGAATAGTACAGGCTTACCTTCTCTGCACTGTTCCTGTGGTGTTGTGTGGGCAGTAATGAGGTCTAACATAGTAACTGACCTATAGGAAAGCACATTAGATAACTGCACACAATTTGAGTGTAGAGCTGCTCACACACATGTGGGTGGCACTGTGGTGACAACAGAAATTATTGTTATTTCCGTGTTGGGGGAAACAAACAAAATAACCAGCCAACTGAATTTTATTTCAATGTATTGAGCCCCAAAAGCCTTGTGCATTTTCAAAAGCAGTTGTCAGGAACAGTGGTTCTGGAGAACTGCAGGGTATGCTGGTTCTTTTGTTTTCACCCACAGACCCAAGACGTGTTAAACAACTGCTTTAATTGATCAATTAAGCACTCGTTAACAATGAGAACCAGTAGACCCTCCAGCTGTGCAGGACCAGGGTGAGGGACTTCTGTGTGTTAATGTGTTCTTAGTAATACAATTAAGGCAATAACATAAGCAAAAAATGCTAATTCAAGCAAGCATCTGTTTAGCACATAATATTATATATTATGGACGTCTCTCTGAACCAAACCTTTATTTTCTCCTCTAACAAAGAAAACATTTACCTAGCTGAAACAACAGACGTGTGCAGCGTCGCGTGAATAACGGTTATTCCCAGAGCCCAACATAGAGGATGCCTTAATGGGGCTTGACGCCGGCTGAATTTGGTTGTTGAGTCATCGTTTTTGAATGTGGGGCAGAAAATCATGTGCCCCAGCTCAGCAAAGGACCGCCTGCAGATCGCCCACTGTATCAAGTCAGAGATACTCACAGAAACATTCTGATTTGATTTTCTGATCCTCCGAATGTACAGTGCAGGTCTGCATGAGTGGGTGATGGTAACAATGTGGGCCTGGCTTGTTGTCAAGGATCACACCAAAGTTCTTGGTGCTCTTGGCAGGAGTCACCCATTTGCACAAATGTTGTAATGGACATGATCTTTCTGGAAGGAAGAGCAGCTCAGTCTTGTCTCCATTGAGATTGAGATGGCGGGAGGCAAGTTGAGATGCATGCTACAACCTGTGTGCGTGGGGGGTAAAGATAACTGGATGTCATCCTCATAGCACTGGTAAGAGAAACAGGGATGCGATGATCAAGAGATTAGTGAGTGAGATTAGTTAGATCAGGACCAATCCCTGGGGGAACCCCAGTAGAGAGGGCTTTGGAAGACGATGGTGACCCTCTCCAAAAAAGCTGATGCATGCTCTAGGAGAACAAAGCAAGTGGACTTAATGAATGGTCTGTGAGCAGCTTGTCCCCTGGCTATATTGGTGTGACTATTTAAATAGCACTGGTAATGTTACAGGTTTGATTCATTACTCTACATTTTATTTAGCACATGCTTTTATCCAAAGCGACATACAAATGCATATCAACAAACCAACAAACAACCAAACATGCCAGATAAGGTCTGTATCTACCATACCAAGAAAACAACAACTTGAGGAACTACAGTTCCAAGACGAATACAAATGTCCTAGATGAAGGTATAAAATACAAGGGGCTAAAGATAGAGACAATAGATTAGGGGACTCCCGCAAAGCAGTTAAGGTACAGCGTGAAGAGCTCTTCAGACTGTCGTGGAAATTGGGCAGCGAGTGAGCAGTTCTTATGGTGATGAGGAGGTCGTTCCACCACTGGGGAGCTAGGGTGGAGAAGCTCCACAGTTGGAACAAGCAAGAGCCGTTCACACGGCTGGCAGGATGAGCAAGTCTGCCTGTGGCAGCAGAGCGGAGTGGTGGAGCTGGAGTGTGGGGCTGAAATTATGTCCTGTAGGTAGGGAGGGGCCATCTTGTTGTTTGCAGCATGGGCCAGAGGCAGAACTTTGAATCTGATCCTAGAAGCAACTGGTAGCCAGTGGAGTGACTTTAGCAAAGGCGTGATGTGTGAAAACTTAGGAAGGTTGAAGACGATATCAATATCAATATAAGCTATTCTTAACAACATCTAGTATAGTACTGTAAATGAGTTAAAACCTGTTAATGAATATGATGTGACAAGTGAAAGTCATTTTGTCTTAATTACATCAAAATATACATGAAGCTAATCTTGTCTGTCATAACAGTAGTTGTTTACTCTGGCTGTTAAAACACTCAGTAAACAGGTGTTAATGAAGTTGTTTAGACAGATAAACATGTGCCATGTACCGTGGAAAAGCATGTTAAGCAAGTAAACGTAATAAAAGTTAAAATGTCAGAAAGGGCAATGTTTGCCATGGCTAATGTTACAGCCATGTGGGGTTTATGAAGGCCTTACAGTATGCCCTGTTAGCCAGGGTTCACATTTCTCAGGTAATATTAAAAGATCATGAAGGTTCGATATCTACTATATTGCATTCACATGATTATTTTTTCATGCAGGTGTTCTTTCAGTTGCTCATATTGAAAGGGAAGCGATATAGCTTGATAGTTGCCTCAACAACAATGTCTTCCTCTCAACATCATTTTCACTATTCGGGTGCAGAAGCAAAATATAACAAATAAAGACGTCAAAAAATTATGGCAAAGTTGTTTCCAGACATGGAAAACTGTGATGTTGTTCCTCTGTCTGTGAACACTTTGTCTTGTTTTTTTTTATCCCACTGCATTATCAACCTCTGACAATTAATGAACAGAACGGAGGCAGAAACCTTTCTCTGACAGTGTCAGTAATGAAAAGAATCACTCTGTCACAAACAGACCGTTCTCCTAATTTTTTAAAATTTGAATGTGTTATAATCACTATGGACAAGAAAATTAAAACTCTTACTCAAGCCATATCTGAATAGTTAAGACGTTCAACAGACTTTAGAAAATCAAGGTAATCTCTAAAGATAAATGTGATTGAATGATTTTTAATATATATATATATATTTTGTGTGATATTATCTTCATATGGAAATGAAATTAGATTGTTATACTGATTTCGGGGCATACCAGGTTCATACATCGCTGGGACATAACATCATATAAGTTCTCGCTGTTACTGAAATTGGTTTTCTGTCAGGCGGCCCTTGGGGATTGGGGGTAGGGGATGGTCTGCAGTCTGTGTCCATGACAAATGGCCATACAAGCAGAATACTCCCATAGGAGGATCACTGTCGAGAGGGTCGTCAGCGAGCTCACAGCCACACGTACAGCGCAGGGGGGCCTCCGAACCACCGAACCACCCCCCCATGTGTACAGTCCTCCGGTCTGCACTGGAGAAAATGCTCTGGAAGGTTCCATCAAAGCTAGGGCCTATTCAGGCTTTGCCAAATACCTGTCATTATAATCCTCAAAACATTCCTCATAATCCCCTCATAATTCCTTGGAGTTTTTTCAGTTTTTACAACTATTTTAGCTATACCTCATTTCAGTTAGAACTCCCTCTTCCCCCTTTGACTCCCATACACTCAAATGTCCCCCCACAGACTGGCAACCCTTTCCCATTTCGGTATATTTGGAAGGGATTGCAAGTGCAGCGGGTTAATGTGGGAGCCTGGCTACTGCAAGGCTGTCTGTTTCACCTTTTGTGATGTGCTCAGAGCCGGGCGTACCTTTGTCAGCCTGTGTCCAGTCACGAGCGTGACTAATCGTCGCGTGATAAATTGGCGCTTTTGTGTGCGGTGAATGCCTGCAAATGGCCAATGAAAGCAGATCTGTCTTTTCTGAATGGACTTTGTCTCAGCAGCAGCAAATCTCCGTTTACAGAATAATTTGCCTTCGGCCACAAGTGAGCCGCCAGTGATGGGACTGTATTTGGGTGCCTTCTGTTTTCAGTCATTTCAGTCATTCAACTTATGTTCATAGCTGCTATGCTTTCATTTGATTGAGGTCATCCTTTTAAGAGGATTTTTTAATGTAAATGTAACATGCTGGCTTATATTTAGGAAACAGGAAACACATCACAAGATGGTGAATAGTTCAGTTAAAATTAAATCGAAATTCTTCATTCTGCACCAAGGAGTAGTCAGCCATGTTTCATTCCTACTGGCCCTTCCTCGCCATCCTCATCATCTTCCATGAGACAGGTCCTTCATTTTAGTAGGGCCTCTTGTGAAGGTAAAATGGTGTGGTACGCTTACAGCAGTCTCTTAAACCTAAGGCAATAATGTAGCATGAGTGATACTGAATCTGTTTGAGCTAAGTATCTCTGTTTTTAACAGAAAAATGCTATTTTTCCTTATTTTGACTGAGACATTCAATCTAAGCTTTGAAGGAATACACAATGTAATATTTGCTCTAATATGTTTAAATGAGAAAAAAAAAAATCTTCATATTTGTTATGAATGCTCCAATGTACTTGATTAATCTAAATATATGTCATCTGGTGTATTTATTCCTCCAACCAGACACAGTATTGTGTGACCATCATGTCTGAATTGCGTTTCTTCATTCTGACACTGAAATCAAAACCTAGCTCAATTTCAGATTCATAGATCATAAAAAAAATATTATTTACTAGCACTGTTTCATTATTTACAAGCACTGTTTCAACTTTTAAGAGAATCAGTAAGAAGGGTGGCATGGATGGTGCAGTGGGTAGCACTGCCACCTCACAGCAAGGAGGTTCTGGGTTTCGAATCCCGGTTGGCCGGGGCCTCTCTGTGTGGAGTTTCCATGTTCTCCCTGTGTTTGCATGGGTTTCCTCCAGGTACTCTGGTTTCCTCCCACAGTCCAAAGACATGCAGGTTAGGCTGATTGGAGAGTCTCACTGTGGGTGTGAGTGGGAGTGTTGGTGTGTGTGCCCTGCAATGGATTGGCAACCTGTCCAGGGTGTACTCCTGTCTTTCGCCCAATGTATGCTGGGATAGGCTCCAGCCCCCCTGCGACCCTGTTCTGGATAAGTGGGTTAAGATAATGGATGGATGGATGGAGAATCAGTAAGAAGTCAAAAGAATATTTCTATTTCACAAGCTGATAGCAATGAAAGAGAGAGATGGAGGGCATACTGTGAGGGATTTCAGTAATATATGGAGTCAGTTTTGGTATGCTATCTGTATGGTCATCCAACATGAGTCAGGCATGATGTTCAAATAGCTGTCATCCATGAATAAACATTTTATGCCCTGCCTTCAAGCCAAGCAGAGTCTGAGTGTTTCTGCCATCATATGTTGAAACTATTACACTTCAGGTTATTTCTGGTGGAACAGTATTTTGTTCTAGGGCATAGATTACAGAATCATTACATGATTAAGCAGCAGAAACAGGAACTGATGTTTCTCACCGGCTCTTAATCACAAAATCTATATCCGAATGCTCGGAGTGTGAAGCTGTTGATGGCCAGCAATTATGTTTGATTAGGTCTGCTGAGTCAGAGCCATCTTTAAAACACACTCACACAAAGAAGACTTATCACTCTGCTTCGATTCAGACTTCTGGACTCAAATCTGTAGGAACACCTTCACGATGACCACCAATACTAACCTACAACTAATACAATATAAGGTAATTCACAGAACTCATATCACCCACCAAAAAATGTATAAAATGAGATTTGTGGACTCTTGCACTCACTGCTCTTTGAACACCTGGCTCGGCCCGCCAACTCACCATTTCTGGAAACAAGTCACAGACCAAATGTCTCTCATTATGAGCTGTCGCATTCCACTCTGTCCATCCCTCTGTCTACTAGGAGACCTCTCAACAGTCAACCCACCAAATTAAAATACCAAACCTAGACTCAGTGCCCTAGCTATCGCCAAGAAAACCATCCTCTTAAACTGGAAAACAAGACACAAAATAAACTTAACACAATGGTTAAATCTTCTCAAACAACACATATCCATGGAAATAATCTCACACCAGCATTAAAGCTCACACTTTGCAAACATTTGGGGTCCTTTCATTAAACCATTCAATTTGTTGACTCTGTTAACTAATCCCCCCAACCCCACCCTCGCCAATATATACTCACATACTCCAGGAATACATTAAAAAAACACACTCCCACAGAAACTTGTACAATTTTCAATCTGTACCAAGAGCCATGGCAACTCCAGTCACTGTCCATCTTCCACCATAGATTGAGAAGGCATCAGTTTAAACTATGATCCTTCCCTATCTTAACTCTGAGAATGCTAAAATGCTCAGTGTCAATTCAACTCTAACAAGGTTTTCTGTTAGGGATAGAAATGCACTCTGTTGGAGTAAAATTGATTGATTTCATTCCCGGTCATATTTTCTACCCGAAAAACCCTTGTGTGTCCTATAGCGGTGGGAGGGTCACGTGGTCATCTCTGAGAACAGGATGTGTCATGAAAAGGCTTAAATTATCGCCTCCAACTGCCGCCCCACCATCATGACTCATCAATAGAAGCCACTGACGTATTGGCCTGACTGTCGGCCTATTGAAGCCACATTCCCAGCTGGGTGGACATATCCCAGGTCAGAGTCCACCTGGTCCGGCTCAGACGTGCAGTGAGACCAGGAGCCTGATAATACTGGTCACTTCTTACTCATTCTTACACTGACCGCTTATGCTATTGCCCTCAAACTTTACAACACAATCGCACAGCATGCTATGGGTACTAGACTAACATGATTTAAATTGAAACTGTGCGAAAGTCTTGAAAATATATTTGCGATATATAAGGTAAATATATGAAAAATCATATTTAGTTTGAAACAAATTAGTTTGAGGTGAACAGAAATGCGCATCAATCGTAACTCTCCCACCTTTTATTACATTCACATTTTAGTCATTTAGCATTGTATATCGTTTTTTTTTTTTTTGCTGCTGGTTGCTAGTCTGATTTTGGTCTCTCCTCCTCGTCGTCCCATTTTATGAAACCAACAAAATAAAAAATAAATACATCAGAAGTATTAAGCGATTACCTCTAGGGTAGTAGCCTGTGCAGCAGTTGCTAGGTGACTTTCGTATTTCTGATACCAATTAAAAAGAGGTACAGGCATATGGCCAATTGTCGCTGTGTTTTTCTCATTTTTACCTGTTTACAGACACAGGATTGGATGTCTAAAAGTAAAGAGGAAAAAACAGAAATGCAGTCGAAGAATCGATTTTATATGGAACTCATTTAGAAGTACAAAAACTCAATTCATTCAAATTGTCCCAGGAAAGAATAATAATTTTCCGGGGCAGTCGCTCAAAAAAGAGAGCTATCCCGAGAAAACCAGAACGTGTGACAACCCCAGCAGTAATACTCCCCCCTTCCCTCGGCTTTTTAACTTTGCATAAAGAACCGTCAAAGTCACCAGCTGCCATTTTAGGAAGATGAAAGTCACTTCCCCCCTTCGGTCTGGTCTGGATTAAAAATAGCTACATGCTAAATGTACACCTATACACACGAGCCAATCCTTCAGTCCGAATGACACGTCCTCAAACTTTGTTGATAAGCTTTGCTTTATTTATAGCTGCCTAGTTCATGTAAATGACCGCTTTGTGCCTTGGACTTGATTTAACAACACGACGGCTAATTTTTCAAGAAGAGTTTGAAAAATGAAGCAAGGCTTTTAGTGAAATGCGACATTAGCCCAGAGGATGCAAACAACTTTGGCCTGTATAGCCTGTCAGCTAACATGAAATAGGAGATAGAGATGATGATGGTGTTGATGATGATCACGATCAGTGTTGGAGCACTGGACACCTGGGATCACACTGTCTGGAGAGTACACAGTAGGTTTTAAAGGCTATACTTGAGTGCATCAGAGCAGGGTACTTGAGTTGTTGGTATTACCTTGTTGGAGGTGCTGTGTTTGGGCAGAGATGGTGTTAAATTGAGACTCACTGTAGTCTTGAGAGACCCAATGGCACTTTTTGAAAGCTAAGTTGCATTATTGGGAGTATCCTGGTCAAATTCCCGCCCAAAAATGAATTCTGTGCACTTAATAATGTCTCCTGCTTCTGATTCACTACACAATCCCTTGCAGGTTTTTACTTATTTGGGTCATCTCTAAAATGAGAATCGATGTTTCAGTTGAACTACCTGGTTAAAAAAAGTCTACTCTCAATATCTTAGCATATATCTTCTGCTCCACTACATTTTTATTTCTGTAATAGACTATTTTCATGAGCTTATTGTGTATTATTTATCTGTGCTTTTCCTTACATTGTATGAAAGTCACAGAGGAGTCAAAAGGTTACCAGCATAGATGATACATTCACCAATATATCCAGTAATAGTTCTAATAGTGAATCAAAAGTTTTCTTTTTCAGTTTAGTTGAATGTTCTATGAGGTGAGCTGTGTGTAGAGATTGTGTCAGTGTAATCTTAGTGAAAGGTTTCTGATAGTGAGTCTTATCAGAAGAAAAACACCAAGCTGCACACGGTTTCCATTTCCCCCCAAAGCACTTGTATCACTTTTATTTTTATAAACAACTGTGGCAACTTTTTAAAAAATGAATCATTCTGCAGAGATTCAGTTATGTCTCAATGCACAGTTGACTGTGCTCAGATGAGATGGTCCACCAGAATGGAGGAAATGTTTTGCCTTTTTGACAAACTATAGCAAAAGCATATTCATGGTGTGTTGAGGGGACTATTATTGTCAGTGCCAAACGGCATAAAATTGGTGTAAAAAAGCATAGAAATTTGGTATTGGCCGAAAAAGCTTGTTTCTGGGAAGACAGAACGGTGGAGCAAAATGGTCACCATGGAATCATTCCCGAACACTTGAGCACATCATATACCCTCGCCTCTGTCTGAAGACTGCAGGCAATTGCTGTGTTCCTCAGACCCGTCTGATTTTCAGCCAAGACAACAGAAAATCTTATTACAGCTCATTCCCCACCCAGGAGCAAAAAAAACAAAAAAAAATGTAAAAAAACTTGACGAACAAGATGTCTTCTGTCATTAACGATAAAAGGCCTCCCTTGAAAGGTTAGTTCTAAGAGGTAAACATAATTAAAATGTGCGATGGTACAGGTGGAGGAGGCCGCGCTGCGACTGTGTTAAAAGCGCGTAGGCCGAGCGGCACAGCAGATCCCGCTAACGCGTCCGCTAGGGGCCCGTGTCCGTCTGTCTCTCCTGAGCGCCACCGCGGCGTTCTCTAATAACGGACTCTGCGATTCGGTCTCATGTGCACGCGGCCTCATTTTCATTATCAGATCCGGGACGTCCCCCAGGTCCCCCCACCGCCCCGCACCGCATTAATTAGAAATGGTGGGGGTCCGGGGTGGGGGTGGTTACTGGAATAAATGACAGCTGCAAATCTGGTAGAAATACACCTTCATTTTCACCTCCGAGCCAGGGGACCCAGGAGATTCTTCTGGGGGGGGGAGATGTACCGCACATTTTAATAACAAAACCTTGCGCTGGGAAAGAATGAGAAGGAACAAAAAGAATAACAAAAGACAAATCTCATCTGAGAGATGAGAGCGGGGCCCTGGAGGGAGGGGCTGGCGGTTGTAATGGCGCTTATTTTGTGTTTGGGAAAAACGTGGTGTTCCCGCTTTGATCCATTTGAGCACTGCGTTCTGCAGAGCTCCTCCCATTCCCTGTTGATTATTTGTTGTTTAATTTATCTGCACGACAGACATGATTGATGAATGAAAAACTACACAACCCAACAGGATGACAAACCACACTGCACTATGAACTACTCAGAACAATTCTGCAATTCTGCGTTCTGGCCAATTCCTGTTTTTCACAAATGTGGCATGCACGTCACTCAAAATAATATAGTTTATTTATTTGCATTGTTTGTGTAATAACCACATTTTTAAGACATTAATGCTATATTGCATAACATTTTTTTTTAATTGTATGAATATGTTTCAAACAGTTGTGTGCAAGTAAAATGAGCGTTTTTTAACAGGATATTATTTTTATGACCAACCTTTCAAAAATGTTTTATTTATCAGGAACTTCTGTCATTTTACATGTTTTTTTATCTTTCTGTTCCCCTCTCTCTCTTTCTCTGGTTCTCTCCATTGCCCAGAGGAACCCCACGGGTTCACAGCATGTTAGTCTGATCTGCAGGGAGGCAGAGCGACAGTTAAGGAAGGAGCGGAAAGAAACATCACACTGTGGCGAGGACGGATGTCTGTCGACCACACGCCGTCGCTGGCCTAAATCATCCCACCAATCCCTGCTGCTGCTCCCAGCAAGTCTGTCCGCTGGTACTTTCAAAGCCTCTCATTTCAATAAGCAGCAAGATTTCTAAACTTATATTTTATGTATCTTCTGCACAGTCCATTAGCGCTGTTATGTAAGAGGGAAAAGTTTGTGATTTCTTATTTTTGTTTCTTATATAAAGTAAAATACTGATATATATTGATTCATTTATAATATATATATATATATAAATTAATAAATATATATCAGTATTTTACTTCCTATAAAAAGTTTGTGATTTCTTATTTTTGCTTCTTATACTAAGTAAAATACTGATATATATATATATTGATTCATTTATATATATATATATATATATATATATATATATATATACTTGCTTATGACACAATGGTGAGGTGGGGGTATTGTCCATCATTGTGTTGCAGTACAAGCCAGCAACAGCTTATGAGGATGAGGATGAGTATTATAACATGACATCACTGAAATGAAACAATGTGTATCTGACTGGCTGGCTGCTGCTGTTAGTGGAGGCGCTAGTACATAACCTAGTAAATGCCACAGCCAACTGGGCATCCAAACAAGGTGTTGGACAAGTGGAGGACAGCTGGCTTACACACTTGGGTGGAATGTAACACTGCCAAGGCCAGGCTGTTCCTCTTGCACCCCCTGCAGGAAGCACAGTCAAACACCACTTCTCTCAAAGTGAGAATTCAGCCATAGATAAGAGGTGAAGGGAAGATAATTAATTATTCTGGGTACAGACAGAAGGCCATGCCTGAGGTTTCTATGAACTACAGTGCTCTGCTCCAGACAAGGGGTAGATATGCACCACTAAAGGCTGTATACTTGCAGTAATAGCACCAGCTTTTTCATGCCTATGGAAGACTTTACCAGTCACCTACCCTGTACTTTCCTTCAGTCAAGTAAAAACCTCCCTAACCCTTGTTCTCAATCAATCAATCAATCAATTGCATTTTATTTGTGTAGCACATTTCATACAACAATTGCAGCTCATTGTTCTTTACATAAAATGAGAGAAAATTAAAGAAATGACAGCAAAATAATAAAGGAAATAAAAAGATCAGATTAAAAGCAATAAAAATCACTTGGCAGTGTACCAAAGAAAACCTTGGGGATATGAACCCTAACAATAAAACCTAGGGGATTAGATCCCCAATAACAACAACAATCTAAAAATAAAATAAATAAGTAAATCCTTTAAGAAAATACAGTACTGTGCAAAGGTTTTAGGCAGGTGTGAAAAAATGCTGTAAAGTTAGAATTAGAAATGTTAATAATTTATTTTTATCAGTTAACAAAATGCAAAGGGAGTGAACAGAAGAAAAATCTAAATCAAATCAATATTTGGTGTGACCACCATTTTCCTTCGAACCAGCATCAATTCTTATAGGTACACTTGCACAAAGTCAGGGATTTTGTGGGCATGAAGTCAGGTGAGTGATTAACCAATTATACCAAACAGGAGCTAATGATCATCTATTTAATATGTAGGTTGAGACATAACCTTGAACTGAAACAGAAACAGCTGTGTAGGAGGGTTAATACTGGATGAGGAACAGCCAAACTCTGCCTCCAAGGTGAGGTTTCTGAAGACAGTTTCATATCAGAAGTCATACACCATGGCAAAACTGAGCACAGCAAATAATATGTAGGTAGTTATACTGCGCGATGTTAAGTAGTTATACTGCATCAGCAAGGTCTCACTCAGGCAGAAATTTCAAGGCAGACAGGGGTTTCCAGATGTGCTGTCCAAGCTCTGTTGAAGAAGCACAAAGAAATGGGCATCACATCACATTCGAGTTCCTTCAAAAACTGTGTGCAAGTATACCTAAAATAAGTGATGCTGTTTTGAAGGCAAAGGGTGGTCACACCAAAAACATTCTTTTTTTTTTTCTTCTGTTCATTCACTTCTTCTGTTCATGCATTTTGTTAATTGATAAAAAATAAACTATTAACATTTCTATTTTTTAAAGCATTCTTAGTTTTTCACACCTGCCTAAAACTTTTGCACAGTACTGTACCTATTGTATATAATGTAAATAAAAAGGGGGGGTAGTAGAAGGATACTTCAGTCTCTTACTTTAGACTTGACAGTAACAATTCAAATGAGACAGTTTTATTTGCTTTGTTTTAAATCTCTTTATCCTGGTTGCACTTGCCTTTAAAAAACATCCTTAGCACTAATTGTGTGGACAGTAGTTATTTGTCTTGAGAGTTTTTGACTTGCTAATATGCCAATGCAAAGTTATTTTGTCAAACTGATAAGAGCATCTGGCTAATCATGTAAACCTAAATTCCTCTTTTTCCCCTTGTTGTCTCATTTGTGCCCCCACAGACTTGTACCCCACTTTCTACCTCATAAACTGATTGGTTGTATTGAGCCCACTGCCATGGACTCTGGTCTCCCAGGGCACCTTGGGATTGGCCACAGTGGGTGGCAGAATGCCTGGGCTGCCATGGAAACCTGCACCAATCATGAAAGAAGCTGTACAGCCAGACTAACAGGCACCGTGTGTTTCCTCTGCTTCTCCCTGCCCATTTCACAGTTAAATGCAAAAGTATTAAGACAGTGACACAATTTCTGAGATTTTGGCTCTGTACTCTACATCCTTCTGTGAACTGGTAGAAGAAACGTTTTAGTATTTGCTTTTTATGAAAACATGTGTCTTCACTATGACAAGAACATGTTATAGTGAAAATATTGTCAAAATGTTTTATTTTTATTGAGTGGCCCTTGCAGTGCAGGTATATAATTGAGCTGAATATGGCAGATTCATGTCTGCTACAGAGGTCAGAAGGAGTGTTAGGAGGGCATTGGATATAAATAAAAAAATTCATATGAAGTGCATAATCTCAGCTTTAATTTTACTTTTATATTTCTATTTTAATTTACATCCATATTGTAGGATGATCCTTGTAGGAATTACAGCCCTTTGGATATATAGCCTCCCATTTTAGGGGGACAAAAGTAATTGGACAATTAGCTATTTATTGACTCAGTTGCTTATTGGCCAGGGTCAAAACAACCTAAATTGTGTCACTGTCCCAATATTTTTGCATTTAACTGCATATGAGCCAGGAATGATGCTGCCCTTTGGTTTAGTCCAAATTCCTTGATTTCCCCAGAGGTCTGAAAATTAGCTAGAGCAAATCCAATCTATTTTCATGCAATGTCGGCTTTGTAATTTGTAAAAACCCCATGTCTCATGGTTTTTGCTCCCAATTGACTTAATCGATTCTAGGTCTACATATTATTGATGTGGACTTGCAAAATAATTTCTAACATTTTGAGGAATTTTGTAAGCCACCATCATTTTACCTGAACATCAATATATGTCTATATATCTTTATCTCTCTACCGATATGCATAAGGTAAGGACATTAAGATTGCTGTGTGATGGGTATAAACAGTTATTTTATCTGACAGGTCTCCTTTACTGATCAGCTAAGAGCATCAATTAGTAATACATCTTAAATATGATATTCTTAGGACAAGATGAGAAAACATAATTAAATTTGACAGGGTGATGAAAGCACAGTGGTTTGAGATGTCGTAGCACAACTGCAAAAGCGGGCTTTTTCACTGGGAGCTGGAGGGGGAGACATGATTGTGTCTGGTCCACAACTGGCTAAGTGTACGTTGAGTGTGCACACATTTCTGCATCAAACCTTCCATTTGTTGGTTTAGTGATGCACAGCAGTGTCCAAACTCACCTGAACTGTTGTTGAACTGGCTGTGGGCGCAGGCTTTTGTTGTAGGCCAGCCTTAAAACATTGAACATGTAATTAACAAACTGTGGTCTTCGTTCAAGGCCTTCATTAGCAAATTAGATCAATCAGATATTCTACTTATGGGCTGCACCCACACTTACCACCCCCAATCTTGGGCTAGTCATATGATATCCAAAAAGTTGTTGGAGTGCAGGGTCCGATGATCGTTGAAAGATGCATTACATTACATTATTGGCATTTGGCAGATGCTCTTATCCAGAGCGACGTACAGTTGATTAGACTAAGCAGGAGACAATCCTCCCCTGGAGCAATGTGGGGTTAAGGGCCTTGCTCAAGGGCCCAACAGCTGTGCGGATCTTATTGTGGCTACACCGGGATTAGAACCACCGACCTTGCGTCTCCCAGTCTTTTACCTTAACCACTACGATGCAGTTGCAGAGCTCTCTGTTTAGCTGCCCTATAGACAATCACAAAGGGTTTTGCATTTGATGTAACCTCAGTTTAATATTTCTATGTTTACAGCTACCGTGAGGTCAGCACATTCAAAATGGCTACCATTCACTTTGACTGTTGCTACATGTTAAAGATTGTTCTAGCTCACTAATTCTGCCGTGTTACTTCTATCCTCTCTACTACCTATCTACCTGAGATTTTGGATGGATATCACATGTTTCTGTACTACTCTATATTTCATAACAGTACCACAGTGTTGTCCTTGGTCATGCCCTTAATATATTTTCAGCAGGTAGTCATATTGGAATGTTTTCACTTCAAAGGTAGGTAGACAGTTTTCAATGTAGAAAATACCAAGCTGAGTGTCTGAGTCGAAAGAATCAATGGCTGCACTGAACACAATGTGGCTAAAAGCATGTGTTGGAAGCTGGTGGCACCTCGGGGTTACTGGTATGTACAGTAATCCTTCAACTTTATCCAAAGCCCCACTTAGTAAATTCTGCCTAGCTGTCTGAAGCGGAAAGTGAAGCATTCAATTCTAAATAAGTAAATACATAAATAAATAATAGCTTTCTGTGATTAATCTGGCACTGTGCTGCAATGAAATAACCCCTGGATACAACCAAATCACAAGGACATTTTACGGGAAAGAGTGATTAATCTGAGTTGGGTTTTTTCTTTTTCTTTTTGTAAATACTTTATTTATTGATTTCTTTTATAAAATGGAGTAACAAAATAGTCCAAAAGGCTTTCAAAATAGAACAGGAGTTAAAAAAGAAATAAAAATGTGGTGAAGTGAACATGGAGAGGGAAAGATGAGTCTGATTGAATGGCTGCTTTCTCAAACATGGCTTGCTGCTTTTGATTGAATCCAGGGGCTTGTCTGGCTTTCATCCGTTCTTGTCTGATTGTACCCTCCCTTCTCTGACCCTGACTGTCTCCGGGGCAACTGAAAGGCTTTTACGTTTATTTAATCTTATTGTGCCTCATAATTCATGAGTCATATGCGAGGTACATCTGTGGAGACCTTATCCAGACCAAAAGTTTTTTAAAGCCAGAATGTTCCAAGAGTAACAAGTTCTGGTGAACCCGTAATTTGCCAGTGTGTTTCATTTTCATTCAGGTTTCATTTCTACTCTTTGAGGGCGAGACCGATATGAATTGCTTGGTGGTTATGAGTCATTGCCCTCACCACGTTAAGGAATGTCTTTCCTGCAGAGAAGGGTGTCTTTCAAGATGCTAAGATGCCTCCAGTCACAGATCCTGAGAAGGCCCCAAGTGGAAGAAGGAGCATGACACTGATGTCCTTCTCATGGCTACCTCAGCCTAATCAGACATTTTTTTGTAAAATTCTTGGAACAATGCCTGAGGTGGCAGTTAATTGACTTTCTCAAGAAACAGTTGTCATATTCCTCCTGTGGAAATCCTGGTAATTGTGAGTCTATACTGTCGGATAAAGAGATCTGACTGGCTACACTGGTTGGCCCAACACTTTAAATGGCTTTACATTCGTTTTTGTAAACTGTCTGAATGGTACTTTACTTATCTCATCATTGTACTGCATAGAAATGTGTAATGAGAAGTAAGTGGTGACATATTGACCCAAAGGACAAAGATGATAAAATTGGCTGGCTGACAAATTGAATAAAAAGCATAATGCTCTCAGACAAGGCAATCTTGCGTTTTGTTCATTGTAAAATTGTATCCTTGAGATATTACAGTATTTAAAAAATGAGACCATTGAGGAGTCTGTACTCAGCCACTGCGCAGAGACAAAAATCAGGGCTCTTAAGAAATGGAAATAAGTCTTCACTGACCGCTGTTCTCTAACCGACCTCTCCTCTTATCTGCCAGGCTGATACTTTAAGCTAAACTATTTTCAGCAGCCACTCTCATTTCTTATATCTTAACTTATGGGTCATTTACCCTTGAATGGCTCTCTTTTTCTCATTAACAATCCATTCCGTTTTCTCTTCAGCTTCATCCCACAAGCCTGTGAAAATCATGTTTTTTTTCCCAAAGCAATGCAGAACACCATTGTCATTTCTTTTGTCTTTTTTTAAGTGTTCTTTGCATTCCAATTACATCTGAGCTTCAGAAGGTAAATTGCACTCAGATATTGCGATTTTTTCCTTTAGAGGAGTCTTGGGACTAATCTGTCTTTCTTTGTTCACAAGCTCACTGTAAATCCTTATCGGCTTCAGCATATTTGAAAAGAAACCCACAGCCCTATTAAACATTGAGAGCGCCGCATATAAACCAAGGGCCTTGTACATACAAAGTAGAGAACCTGTGCTGCAATGATATATTATGTTGATGAAAGTTCAGGAATTCAGTGAGGGTCTGTATCAATAGAACATCTCATCTTTAAAGTGGGCCATTTAATCACAGTTTATACCTGAAGATCACAGAGTTGCTAACTGCAGTAATTTTTTTTGTAAAAAATATTAATTACTGTATATATAAAATGTCTCCCTTGACATTTGTTTCTACACAAACCGAGTGCAAACCAGGGAGGGCAAACTATAAACTATTAACTATATATGCATAAAGCCCCATCTGTGGCTGAAGGTTTAGGCATGTTTCAGGTGAGTGTTATAATGTTGCTGAACCTCTGCTAGCTTAAGAGGCCAATGAAAAGTGTTCTGCAGAAGAGACAGTGCTCTCAGGGTTGCCGTGCATTACAGGGAGGGCCTGGAACCAGCAGGAGACTAAGAAGAAGATTAGCATTAAGTCCAACACTTCCCTCTCTCCCCTCTGGAGACGGGATTGGTGCATGAATTAGTCACACTGAAATTGCTGGGATATTTACATGATGTGAGATTCACCGAAGGACATCCATCAATATGCTTCATCCCGCTGCAAGTCTTCATTGCCAGGCTTTGAACTTCAGAGAGTGGCAAGCACTCGCACGGGGGCGGTTGTGTTCCCCAGAGCTGTAAAATCAGGAATGAAGTGTATCTTGAAACCGGAACCCTTTGAGGTCAGTTGGTGTCCTCTCTAACCCCCAGCACTCCCTGCACCTCCCAACACCATCCACAGTTATTCTAATGGCCAGACTCTTCTTTCCCAGAGAAATGGTGTTGAGCGCATGGCCTGAACCCACATGTGCTTACAGTTAATTCAGCCTTTTGCACCACTGAGGTCCTCGTCCCCTTTAGTTTGCCGATTTGCTTAATGACATTTCAGTGGTTCCAAATAGTCTGTCGTGTCCATGACTGTTACAAAGAGCACGTTAAATTACTGTACCGTGGGGGAGAAAAATAAAAAACAGAACAGCGCTTTCCAGACTTAAATAAGTAAACAAGTCCCCTGTGTTGCGTCTCCGGAAGGCCATTGTGACCACTGACTGGGTTGCATTTCTGTGATGCATTGATGTTCTGCCTCAGTGCGCAAACCAGAGTTAGTTAAGTTGATGTAATGATGTTGCAGTCCCTGAGCACTGGGTAAACAGGCAGTTTAATTCCTATTTCCTGATTCTGACCTTTCGGTTTCCTGCTGCAAGAGTTAGAGGAAGGCATTATACACTGATGAACATGTGTGAGAACGGTACATCACAGGGTGAAACAGCATAGCTCTTTTTTTCTTTTTTTTTTGCCAAACATGGCAGGAGTTGTTAATGTTTATGACCTTTCGTCAGATACCTATGCAAGGAGATGAGTAATGTTGCCATTGAAATTCATTTCAGAAATGGTAGCCATGCACTAGCCTTCTTTTAAATATTGCATTCAATGTCTTTAGTTTTTATCGTGTGGCTCACAATTTTTATTATGTATCTGTGTCTAGTTGGTAAGGTGCCCAAGTGCAATGGCATGTGTCGATTGCTGAGGAGTCAACCTCTGTGGAGCTCCCTTCGACAGCAGCGATGATGAACCATCTCCCCCCACCATTAAACTACAAAACTGTGACCGGCCTACCCGTAAAACAGAAATCACACTCGCACTCCCTGATTTTCTTCGAAAACCGAAACGCATTGTTCTGCATTTCAATCACTGGACCGAGTCATTAGTCACAGGTAATTGAGTCGGTCTGTCATTGCAGAAGATCTACGGTGGTAATTCGGAAGAGGGGCGGGGGCGGGGGTGAGTTGACTGGCGAACTGAGGTAACTGAAGGGAAAGTAAATATGTTCTATGTACTGCTTGCACTTCCCTATGCATGACTGCTAATGTGTGACATTATTGATTTATATCACTGAAATAACTAAGGGAATATGTGCAGGCAAAGCATATTGTACGGTGCGCTTCCTAATTAATCCTTGTTTAACGCATTTTAATGGAACCGAATGCGCAGATAGTCTTAGAGACGTGCTCTACAGGAAATTAGATCGTATGTGAGCCGCTAAATTATGGATTCTGCCCCGCCACTTGGCAAAAGAATTGCCCTCACACTGTAAATTTGACACTGAAGGGTTTATTAAGAAGCAGTCGAGTGATACATTTTACGTTTTAATGTTGAAAATAAGGTCTTTACTTGGCCCGGTACTGTCAAAGAAGAACTAATATGGTATTATTCATATCAGTACATTAGAAATACATTTAGTCATAATACACATTTGACTTGCCAAAATTTCATTAGTTTAAGAGGTAAATTTGTAGGTAAGTGATTACAATAATGTTCTAATAGACTGCTATTTGGAGCCATGCCTTTATAGTTCCCAGGACTAAAACTTCACTTACACAGTGTCATGGGATTATCTTTCACCCAGAAAAAAATAAATAAATAGAAATGTACGTTGCATACGGTCCTCAGTTGTAAAATTTAAACGGCCTGTCAGCCGAACGGCGGTGGAGCTGTTTGCGTGAGTGCCGCTGCTCGTGTCAACAACCTGACATCCTGTCACAGTCCTGCGGAATGGCTGCCGGCAGCCCACGGACACGCTTATTTACTCCATCCGCTGTTTATTTTTCCTCCACTTTTCGCCTTCATGTGGGAACGCTGCATGGATCCTGCTGAAGGCTCTCATCAGCCCATCACATAAAAACAAGGTTCACTGTCAGGTGGAATTTCGTGTTTGCCCCGAGGTTGTGAATCCAGACTATTGTCCTTCAAGCACTTTTCGAAGAAAGGTGTGATATGCAGGCAATTCATTATGATAATTTTTTTTATTGCTGATTTGGGTTTTTTGGGGGGTTATTTTATTCATTTTCATTAGCTTAGTTACTACTACACTTTTATTTCTAAAAGTAAATTTCTTATCCAATTAATCTATTATGAATTGCACTGTTATTTTTGGCTGTGTGAAATAAGTCACTGGCACTGTTTTTAATTAGCATTATAAATTGATGTGAAAGTTCAAACATGCTCAACTTTAACTTTCTAATGTAGTTCCAGTGGGTGCAGGATCGTTAGTTTAATAAATGTATATTCCATTGAGAAGGACTTGCTGTCAGATCTGTAAATCTAAAGACCTCACTGGGAGTGCTGTCCCCTCATTGGGATATAATTAGCACTATAAAACATGCTTGACAACAATAGTATTTTACGGCGGGGGAAAACTCATTACACTAGAGAGTTCTATGCATACGGCTTTATTTATGAGATGAAATCACAAGGTGAGCCAAACTCAATTGCACTACATGTGCTTGAAAAGCCCCTTTGAATGATTATGACTAATTATCTTCAGTTATTGGCACTAATGTCTGCTGGTCCTACTTTACATGAGGCGACTCAAAGATTTGTGTAATTGCATTGTGACTGCAGTGTTAGATCTGTTTATATACAAATTATTACATTGTTGATACAAGAGTAAAACCTGTTTGCACCTGTAGGTTAAATGTTTCACCACTGGCTAATTCATACTCATTTTCTCTGTCAATCATTGAACTTACCATTGCAGTCAAATGCCAGATGCTATTATCATCCAAATATGAAATACAGGTTTAGTGCAATCTAAAATGTGCATACTATTGTTGTTACTGTGAAGTGGGACATGGCTACATCATTAATGTTAAGTCCGTTTTCTATTTACTGGTGAAATTTTAGAGACAGGCATTTACATTACAGTAAATACATTAATTCTATGAAATTATATTTTTGGTTCTCTCTCTATCTTTAATATATCAACACTTTTCAGGACATTTGCTGGTCTCTAAAGGATTAAAGTATTTTTTTTACCAAGTCTGCATATGCAACACACATTATTTTGACCTTTGTCCTTGCCCCATTTTTACCCTGATCCTGCCAGGGTAAATGTGATGCAGAATTTGCTCAATTGCATATATATGAGATATTATTCCTAACCTGGTCGTATATAATAATGTGCATTCATCTGTCAGTTTGAATACAAATCCTGAATTAGGAAGCAGGGAGGGGTTCACCATTCACTGTGGTGTGGTAACATTGATTACAATTTTCTGTATGCTGTATGTCATTTCCATGCAATTAAATGTGCATGCATGTTTTGTGATTAATAAATCACATTGCAATCTACCCCATTATCCTGTGCTGTAGGTTAGTCACCTGTGAGATAAAGTTCAGTGTTCCATATGCCAAACATGGACTATGAAGGACTGATGCTGATTTTACTTACAGATCTTTCTAGAATTGCTATTTGCTGAGCTGCAAACTTGGCATTCATTTATTTATTTCTGAGCAGAAAAACAGCACTAAAATCAATGATGCTCAATCAGAAAAGTTCAGTTACCTTCCAACTCAAACCATGATCGAATGCATTTTTGGACCATTTTAAAGAGGCCTTCTTTTGCACAGCGTGTCAGGGGCTAGAAGTGGTGTGATCGACATGATTTTGTTAACCTTAGAGAGCTTGGTTTCCATTATGGATAGATTTCTCACAGCTCACAAATGGTCTGACCTACAGTAATGTGGCTGACTGTTAAGGCTGGCGTAATAACTGAGAATGGGAAATGGATCCAGATATTGCTGGCCACTTTCCAAAGAATAGCCCCCATTCAGCTGCTGCAGTGCCCCAGGCGCTGTGAAAGCGGCCCACGGACAGAGAGCCAATGGGATAGCCATTAGAGTTGCTAAGGGCTAACAAGTTCACAAATTCCAAAGCTTTTCACTTGTGGTGTGAAAGCCATTTCTTTCTTAGTAGGAGCTCTGTTAACACCACCGATGGCCTTCATATACAAGCTTTAAAAGATAAATTTGGCTCACCCACTTCATGTCAAATTCAAAGCCTTTTTTCGCTGTAGTTCTCTATCAAATGTCGAAAGAAACTATTTCTCAAAAATACAGCTGTGCGTGTGCGTGCACATATGCATGTGTGTGTATATGTATGTGTGTGTGTATGTGTGTGTGTGTGTTTACTTCGTGAGGACTGCAATGTCAGGACAGCATCTGTTTCTTTGTGAAAGAAACAAACTGATGTGGGTCATTACATCTGTGATCTATGTCATCTCTGTCTCCCTCTCTAAGCACATGAAGCACCGTCAAAATGTGTCTCCCTCTGTAGAAACAAATATCAGAATAATTACATCAAATTTAATCTGTGGCAAATGTAAAGCATGATAAAAATAAAAATGCATTTATCTTTTCTTTATCAATTTATTAAATATTTATCAATGTATAAATTTTCATGTAGCATGTGCTCCTGAAAATGTCATCTGTACAATATTGGAAGAAATTGCAATTTGCCTTGTAAGCTGGGTAATCAGCATTCAGCTGGTTCCAGTAGGACCACATACAGACTTTATTTTTTTCCTTATACATGAATGTAATAAATACATTTGGTGCCAAACTTGGGACTGAGTGTGTCCAGTTCCCCCCCAAATGAACTGTCTCCATGTGTGAACCCCAGTGCCATTTTGGGAGAGTGTCACAAGCCGCTTCTTTACACACTTTTCACCTCAGCCAAGCTCTCGTAGAGTGTCAGAGTTGGAGGAAGACCTTTCATTTGTGGTTTTAGCATACACAGGGCCCTGATGGACTAGCTGGGGTCACCAGATGGCGATTAAAAGGACTTCTAACCAATGTAACCCGCCTTCACCTTGGCAATGCAATCTCAATTGTGCATCCCCCAATGGACCTACCAGCCACAGTGGACACGATCTGAGACCACGTGCCTCATCCCTGTACAGAGCATGGGGTCCTAACCGAATAAGCCACCCAGAAGCCACATGCAGACATTTTGTGCTCTTTTCTTAAAAAGTAGAAAATAAAGCCTAAAAAGGCTATAATGCCAAAAAACAGTCTAAGCTCTGAGATCATCTATAACAAACTCCAGTGCTTGTCCTTGAAAGCTTGTTGGGGGTCTGTCGTTACCAGGCAACAGAGAGAGGGGGTGGGGGTGAGAGAGAGAGAAGGCAGACATGCTGTGCTGAAAAGTTGATACAAAGTAATTAAAAGAAGGTCACAAAGGAATGAAAAGGTTTTCAGTATGTTGGTACTAAAGACCATTCCAAGAGAGCAGAGTGGGAAAAAAACGAAAAGCTCCAATCAGTTAAAAAATAAATAATGGAAGAGAGCAAGCTGAAACAGACTGTCTTTGGCAAAGCTGGTCATAAATTAACACAGAGAAGGTGCCCATTGGTTATATGTAAAACAATACATAATAACTTGTGTGACGTATAAAATGACATTACATTTACATTCAGCGACTACTCGTATCAAGAGTGACTTACCCAGCTTATGTTCCTGTTAAACTCAATCCATTTATACAGCTGGATACGCAGTGAAGCAAATCAGGTTAAGCACCTTGCTCCAGGGTTCAATGGCAGTGCCCACCTGGGAAATCAGACCTACAACCTCAGAGCTGCAAGCCCCATTCCTCAACCATTATGCTACACTCTACTTAAATATTAAACTCCATTTGCTATGCATGTTAACCTGTTCAACAAGACGCCTGCATCTTGACCTGAGAGCGAAGGGCTGGGGTGGAGCCAGATATTTTTGGCATTGTGACACTGAGTCCCACCACTCCTTCCCTGCCCAATTACAACCCCCTCCCCCAATACAGCACCCATAAAGACTGGGCCTAAAGGTATGCTGTGTTCAGGCCTAGTACCGGGTCTATTTCTAGCCCTGTGTATGGTCAAATCAGGTATGGGCCCACTGCCAACCTGGGAGTTAACTAATTGTAGTGTAATAACACTTCTGCCAGCTGTTAACGACGACTGACAAAAATGGCCCAAAGCTTCCAGTTTTTGTAGTGGCGTGTTACGCTCAACTAACAAATGAAAACAGCTGTATTTCACAGAACAGGAGCAATAAACCTATTAATGTCACATTTCACAGAAGGAAAAGCGGCACTAAAGCCAGCTGACTAGCCTCGTCTGATCATTATGAACATTAAAATATGCTGTAACTTATTCCTCTGTTTTACAAACCTACTTATTGCCAACACAAGAACTTCACTCCACTGCTGCTTGCTGCAGAAGTGCAAGCGACAAACTCAATGTGACATTTAGCAGGAGGAAAATCGTGTTTAAAAACTAAGTGTGAAAGCTCAAATATGGCTGTTTTTATATGCTAGTTGAGCATCACGGGACTCTACAAAAAACCAGAAGCTGTGCTTTGCACCATGGCTGTCAACATTGTTAAGAGCTGGCAGAAGTGTTGCTGCCCCCCCTCCCCTCCCCGCCTGTGCCGTTCTGTGATTGAAGCACCTTCACCAGCAGATTTCCGGCAGGAATGTTATGTTATATTATGCAGCATGATGTTGGTCGCCTCTTATGTCAGTGATCAGGCTCTATTGGGCTCAGGCCTAAAATTTGGCTAGAGCTTGACAGGCTAAAAATGTCCTCATTTATAGCCCGATACAGTACAGGTTCTTTTACTGTAAGCCAACTCGAAGCCAAGTTGAATATACATATAATTTGAGTAGGGACTACATATAAAGACCCATATGTTGCCCTGTGTAACAATTTGTATAATAAAAGTACATCATATTACATCACTTCCACCAGAGCAGATAGGAATACAGCATTTATGCTCCCAAAACTTTTATTTTGAGAGTGTGACAATGAAACTGACCCAATGCAGATTGGAATGCTTTCAGAATAAAACATTAATAGTGTGGGAGAGCTTTCATTTCTTTTATTGTAAAAATGTACCCATAATTCCTTTGTAATAGCATCACTGGGCATCGTATTGAAGAGCACACCGTTCTGCTGGGAGAAGCGCATTGTTTCAGGGTTTCAGTGTGATCAGGCACCACACTCCCTCCCACCGACGCAGCTGAGACTCTCGAACCCAGAACACAGCGGGGGAGATCAAAGCAGACGCTGGTGGCGCAGTGCATGTGTACCTCTCGCAGGATGTGGGAAAGCCTGAAGACGAATGCTACATTTGGGGCATTGTGTTTCCTTTGATGGGGAGAAAAGTGGAAAAGAAACTCAGGGCCATGGAAAAGCTGGACCCATGTGAAGTGAATAGACTGACAGAGTGGCCTGAAGGAACTGCTTAAAATCTTGAAACACACAGTCCTAATCCTGGTGCACAATAAAGACTATTCATTTAAAAAGCCCAGCATAGACAGATTCTATATTAAACCACACTATCTTCAGCTGATGGCATACTGCAACGTTTTGCAGGGGTGGAACACCCCCGCTACCGAAAAAGCAATGTCAAAAGCAGAATTGACATTGAGATGGTATTCTAGAAAGTTCCCTTTGGCATTCAGTGACCCACCAGAACTTTTACAAGGGGGAGGTTATGCAATTGTCATGTTTTTTTCTTGCAATGTAAGTGGGAGCAATGTGAAAGAAAGTCAGAAGCAGCTTTGAGTGAAATTATGTCTTCAGTGTCCAGATGAGTATGAGCAGAGACAGCTGGAAGCGCAGCTGACCGTCGGAGAGCCAGGCTGCGAGCACTGGGCAGAAATCCTGATCGACACTAATCACGGCAGAGACCATCCTGCGGTTCTGAAGGAGCCCTCCTGGGGAAACCAGGCAAGCAGCTCCGAATGCATTCGCCATGAGGATCCAGCAAGGACACATCTGAGTGTACAGTCTCATTTCTCACCCCTGGGAGGTATGGAACAGAGATGGGAAAGGCTGACGTACTGCTGATAAGGCCACACTTGTCATTGTCACCTGGGCAGAGCTGATCCAAAGCCCGTCTGTGCCAAACTGACCTCTAGGTAAGACCACGCAAGCAGCAGGATCCTTCTGTTCTCCATAATAAAATACTTGCAGTGCGAAACCATGGCGATTGCCTTCATCAGAAAGGAAATGCAGTCCTTGCTCTTTGCCGGGGCAGATTAGACAGTACAGCCTGAACTTCACACTTTTGAATGGGTGAAGTGGAAGCCTTTTTATTACTTTTATTTGTCTTGCTATTTCCTGGTACACTTTTTTTTCTTTGCTGAGTTTCTGCATAAAGCAGCGGGTTTACTGCGGATCGATAAAGCAATACAAGCACATTTCTGTTCTTGGGTCACAAAGTCAGGTTAGCAGACAGGTGTGAGAGATTACTCTCCCATACAGAAAAGAACCTCGCGTCCTGACTTCACAGTGAGCTCTGGGTTGTCCTTATGTAAGCCTGTGATGATAAGGGAATGGGAGCTTGACTAGGGTGCAATGAAGAAGGCTTTGGGTACTATCTGCTCTGCATCGCAGCCGGCGAGCGCTAAAGCAGTTCAGGCTGCGCATAATCACAGCAGGTCCTCCGACAGTACGAGCTTAAAAAGCCCACTCTAAAAGCTGTTATCCCTGTTCCCTCACGGCTCGCTTTTTTCTGCCGCTGTGAGTGGCTGAGGTTTTGATTATACTGTAATTATGTGATCGCATTCCTCTCCTCAGGTTTTAAAGCAAGCAATTTTTTTAAATCGCTTCTATTGGTTGGATGTGTGATTCTTTTGAATTCTTGGCAAAAAAAAAAAAACTTCATCTCGGAGGCCCTATGGCTTTCATGGATGAGACACACATTCTAATACACGCTGAATTCCCACCAGAATATCTACATGAACCTCTGAAAGTTGATTTAACTTTCCTCAAGCTTATAAAATGTACTTTCATTACCAAGTGTTGTATTGGTGTGAGGTTGTGTGAAAGGGGCGTACTGGTGCACTGGGGGGTTAGTGTGCACCAGGGGGGGTTTACTTTACTTTTAGCATTCACCGTAAAGAAGTAAAAGTATTATTATAATTTTGGCTGTTAATTTCTAAACAACCTCTAAAGCAGTGTTGTTGAGACATGCGCCATGTAAGGCCAAGAGTTTTCATTCCACTTCTCTTCACTAGCCGATTGCTCTAATTAGTTCCATCCTCTCTTGTTGAAGGTTAATTGGTGAAATCAGCATCAAAGCTCTAAAGGAAAGCAAACTGACTTAAAGGCCAATTTGATAATTTCCACATAACTTTTGGTTACTTTTGGAATACAATTATGCCTAGGTGGATGATGGTACTCATGGTAGTTTCTAATGTCTTGCATTGGCATCTTGGTAGCCCACTGAACTCTATGATACTCTATGATACTCTATGATTCTCTGATACTCTATGATACTTGTGAGGGAACTGTCTTACTTGAGGAGTGAGTGATGAGTTTGTTTCCATGGTGATGAGATGATCAAGGACTCCAAAATGTCCATTATTTAAAAAAAGAATAAGAATGAAATATGGAAGTCCGAAGATGAACAAGGAAGTAGTGTTGCTCCAACACTTATTTTAAATACTTATATTTCCTTTTAAAGTACTTTCGTGAGGGTCTTTACTGTTATTTATATGAGAGTAATTCTAAACCACTGTACCATATCTTTGTCTTTTGCTAATTGCAAGCTATTATCATTTTATTACAAACCAAGATTACTCTGTGGGCCTTTAAAATTACACTAAATAAACTGCGGCAGAAGAACCAGACATGCATCTCATTACCCAGAGGAGAAATTCCGTCACAATACAGAGGACTAAGACCAGATGTAGAAAGTTGGCAGCTCACCGTGTCACATAACTCCACTGCTGTCTCTCATCTTCTCGGAGGGCACTGTAATGAGGTGAAATGATTAATTGTAATAATGATTGTAATATGCACGGCTGTGAAGAGAGAGATGCTAACCTAAAGAGAAAAGTGAATTCATCAGCACACACAAGTTCAAATTAAACCCTAGACGTCTACAGGACAGGACATGCTCACCATTAGGAGAAAATCTAAGGACTTGCTAGCCTATTCTCTACCCAGATTCAGAGGTAGTTTACTCTTAGTTGCTTTCATAGCCACTGTTTTTAAACCACCAGACATTTCCGGGTGGGTTTTAAATGGCTTTTCTAAAGTACATTACCTTATCGAGAGCATCTTAGAGAACTGGAAAATAGGAGTGTTTCAGGAATGCAATAGTGCTACGTACATTGGCTTCAGATCCATTTACTTTTTGCACACTTTATTGTGCTGTAGATTTTTGGGTAACATTGCCATTTTTGCCCATCAATTTACACTCAATAACTCATAATGGCAAAGTGAAAACATGTTTTTCTAAATTTTTGCAAATCTATTAAAAATGAAAAAATCTCTCATTTATATAAGTATTAATACTTTTCAGAAGCTCTATTGACAGCAATTACAGTTTCAAATCTTCTCGGGCAAGCTTTGCACACCTGGATTTGGGCAGTTTTGCCATTCTTCCTGGCAGATCCTCTCAAGCTCCGTCAGACTGGATGGGAAACATCTGTGAACTGCCATCTTCAGGTCTCTCCACAGATGTTCTATGGGGTTTAAGTCTGGGCTTTGGCTGGGCCACTCAATGACAGTCAGAGACTTGTGTAGATTGATGGGCAAAAATTAAAATTTCACCCATTTAAAATAAAATCTGCAACATAATAAAGTCTGCAAAAAGTGAAGATGTTTGAATCCTTTCTGAAGCCACAGTATATCATCAAGAATGCACAGAAAACCCATATATAATGAATATGTTTAATGTGAATATAATGAACAAACTTAGTATTGTAAGAAAGGTAAATAATCAAGTCCATTTTTGAGTGGCATATTACAGCACATTACAGAGTGGCAAACATCTGTTGACTGTGTTATACCATTAATACGTTTTCACAAGATACTTCAAATGTTTGTGTTTCAGCATCAACAGCAGGGACACAGCTAAAAACTGCTAAAATGTGTTAAAACTCTTTGAATTCCATATCTAAACAAACTTTAGGTTATGTTTTGAGAAGAGCTTTGTCACAGAAAACATACATACTCGGAGAGTGAAGAATAATCCTGATCTAATCTAAGATGATGCAGATGCTAATAAACAACACAGAGCCAGTGTGCGAACAAGCCTTCCTCACCTTGTTTCTCACAGCTGAAGAACAAGAATAATCGGGAGCCCATTAAGACCTGCATTACAAGGTCTGCAATCCTATCGTGTTTTTTTCTCTTTCCAAAAGTCCAAAGGATTTTGCCACCAAAGGGATTTGTTAGATGGATATGAGATCAAAAACCTCCAAATGACACCAGAAACCTTTAGCGGTTCTCATCCCTGTCCCAAAGTTATCTCTTATCACTGTGACAGTGGAGGCAGACAAAAGCTTATTAAGTCAGAAGCTTTATGGCATTATTTAATTTTGACTGTCATACATCGTCCTTTCATCTCAGAATAAAGGGGAGTGCTCCAATGTGCATAGCCTGCTCTGGAAACAGAAATCTATAAATATATGTCAGTGCTTCAAGTCTTTTGTCATTCATAATGTCATTCATTGAAGCTGTAAATTAATTTTTAAGGCTCTTTTTTTAAAAAAATTTAAAATATTTTTTTTAAGTTAGGCTCCTAAAGCTTCCATCTAGGATGTCTCACACTTCGTTATCCCAATGAGTCTGAGTGGCTGAGTGACCCTCACCTTAAAAGACTCCCATGATTCCTTTCTCTCATCTGATCTCATTTTCATCTCTCCTCACAAAGCAGGGTTCAGGGCTTTGCTTCAGTGCTTGTAAGAGGTGGCCATTTCTTGCTTTCTTTTACCCTTCTAGTTACTGCTCACAGACCTCTGATAGGTCACTCCTTTTTTCATTTGCTTGTTTTTGTATAACACACTTGAATTGCGGGAGAATGAGGTTTTATGAACAAAATAGGTGGGGCTACCACATACCATCAGCTACGTTGATGAGAGAACTTTTCTCCAATAAGCTACAATTCACAAAATCAGTGAGGTATTGGTCAGCTTAACTTACTTCATAACATGAAAACAGCCCACTCAAATTATGTACCGCAGGCTCGTAATTTTGCCTCCTGTCAAGAGAGTCCATCAAGTCCGGAATTGAAAACACAAAGGACCGTCTCTGCTTCTGCTACATGACCTGGTATGATATTCTCTGCATTGACAACTATTTGTATTAAAATACCTCCTGTTATCTGAGCAAACTTTACCTTTGACTGTTTCCATCTATGCGCCCTTGTTCAGTATTCAGCCTGATATGTCCTTGCAGAATGAGAATAAGTACAATCTTCTCCTCCTGTCATCATCAAGGCTCTCTCTGTTGTAAATGCAAAAAGAAGACTGAATATCTCAGGCACTGTTCTCTATCAAAGTGGGAAAGACAATCTCTCTGATAGACTTCATATCACAAGGTCACAGTTAACAAACTTTACTTTTCTTGGTTTATGGGAGGGGTGTGTACACATCACCCACGCCTTCAGCTCTGGGAGCAGATGGGAGTTGGTAGTCCATGGGTGCTGGTAGTGGTGGTCCCGCTGCAGCGAAACGGCGGGATCGATCTGACAGACAGACTCCTCCTCAGATGGCCACTTGGAAATGAGTCGGGAGGGAAAGGTCAGACTCAAGCAGGATTCTGCCCACACTCTGTAATTGCCAGAGGAACAAAGGGCTGCATATGCCTCTTAATTAAAGGGCAGTCGCAGCTGCTCTGTAGTGAAAATGAACACCCTGGGGAGAGAGCTTAGATACATTTGGAGACTCTGCCAATCAGCCTCCTTTGGCCAGTTTGCTTGTGTGCTTGGTAAGGCCAACCATTAAGTTTTTTTGAGATACTAACTGCCCTTTTCTAGACACATTTGAATTGGATACATATGTAACCCACTTAGGAAAAGGGATTATGCAAGGGGTTACATTTATTTTCTTGTTTTTTTCTTCCTTTGCTTTATCTTCTGGTCATGCGTGTTTTTCAGTTTTGTGATTGGTTTGAGAGTTAAGTTACTACCTTGTTTGGGACCACTGTTGGGTTTGAAAGCCAAATATGGGTTTCAGGATTGAGTTTAGTTTTTTTGTTGGTCGAGAGGCGAGTCAGAGAAGGGACTGGTGGCAGTGCAGACACTGCAGATACAGAACAAGTGCAAGTTTGCAGCCGAAGACTTTGGAGGAGAGAGAATCATGTTGAGATTTTCTACGGAACCAGTGGGTTCTACAGATTTTGCAGCTGACATGGTTTTTAACATTTCCAGAATGGGAAGGGTTTGAGAGGCTGTATGGCAAATGCAGAGCTGCACATTCTACCATTTTTCAAGTAGGGGAAAGTTCTTGAAACCTGGTGAGAAACCGGGTCTACATGGGATTACCCCAAGGAAACTGTTTTAACCACGGAAATGATGCCGCTCCCATATGAGCCGACTGGGACGCACGCAAACCCCTGTCCTCAGTGTGCAACTACATCGGATTGCATCAAGGTCCGACACCTTAACCGTGCGCCCCCATGGCTCTCACGTTACACACCCTTTGAACAATGCATGTTCACCCAGGTGACAGTTGAAGGTTCACTGTAAGTGGGTGTCACTGATGGGGTTTGCAATATAAGCAAGAACTGATTAATTCTGGCCTTGAAGGATAAAATAAGCAATTAGAATGAGCCAACAATCAGCAGTATGTTCTTGACCTCAGTGCATATTTACATGAATACACCTGCCCAAGAAGAGCAATGCATGCAAAATATGTTCATCAATATTATTTCATAGATTCTTGGTTCTTCCTGCTCAGATTTGCATGTAAAGTAGGTATTTGGACAGTAACACAATTTTAAAAGGCTGTAATTCCTACGCGATTCACTCCATATGTATGTAAATAAACTAAACTTAAAGCTGGCCGAGTTTGTACATACATATGAAAGGCACTGTTGTGGAATTACAGCCCTTTAAAACTCACTGTCCAAATACTTACTCACATCAATGCACATTCTAGTTACTGGTGAAGAGCAGGGAAATTCAAAGTTATAAACAAAAGGTGAGAAACTGCAAGTTTTCCTTTTAAATATCACATTCTAAATAAAGACACAAGTGATATTCTGCAACTGCAAGGGGTGGAAAGTAGTCAGCAGAGAGAGAAAGAGAGAGAGAGAGAGAGAGAGAGAGAGAGAGAGAGAGAGCAGCAGACAAACAGAGAGAGACAGAGAGTGAGATAGAGACAGAAACAGGCAGAGATAGGGAAAGAGAGAGCTAGATGTGTTCTTTAGATAGATGAGGAGCCATGACTTTTTGATCAGAATATTTTGAGGGGAGAGAGGAAAGGAAAAAAAGTCCAAGGCAAAAAAAAAAAAAACAAGTTTCAAGGCAAAAAGAGCACGGTGTGGGTGAACATATTGAAGTGAATCCTTGTGCTGTGATGGTACTTCACCTTGAGAAATAATCGACTGTTAACCTGGCTCACCTGTTGGCTAGCAGACAGCAGTTTTATTAGAGCCCTGGACTTCATGCAGGGCTTGAAAGCAAATATATTTTTCCATTACTTACAGTTTATTCCAGTCATTTATGGTACTTATTATTTCACTTTAATCGATTGATTACTTGATCATTTGAAAATGGTGATCATTATATACTCTCCTTGAGAAATGCCTTGTATAATTTCTGCATGACCTCCACAGATAAAGGGATTTTACCTGCTGATTTTCCAGCCTGGCGGGAAAAAAAATCAAAGAAATAAAAATGTGCAAAGGCTCCACCATGGATCGCAGGGGCTTTCATGGTCAGGGGTATTTTTACCTGGCAGAGTTTTACAGAGAAAAGCAATCTGTCTGTGACAGGCTTCCTGTTGAGAGACCTGGAGGTAGAGCATCATCCCGCTTCATCTCGGTGACCGTCTCTGCACTGTGATTCACCCGCATCATCCCGCTTAATCTCACTGACCGTCTCCGGACTGTGATTCACCCGCATCATCCCGCTTCATCTCAGTGACCGTCTCTGCACTGTGATTCACCCGCATCATCCCACTTCATCTCAGTGACCGTCTCCGGACTGTGATTCACCCGCATCATCCCGCTTAATCTCACTGACCGTCTCCATTCTGTGATTCACCTGCATCATCCCGCTTCATCTCAGTGACTGTCTCCATGCTGCGAGTTCACCCGCATCAGAGCACTGCAGAATCCTGCTGGTGGCCCGGCAGAAAAATTGCACATCGAGTTTCTTAAGGGTAACTACCACCTCCAACCGACAACGCTGGGGAGAAGGCTTGTTAAAAACGGGGGTGAGAAAGCTCTCACTACGAAAACTGACTACATACCTGAAGCCACATTGTTGCTAGAATTGTGAAAAATAATATTTGTAGTTACTGTGGGTTTGAGTTTTACAACAATTTAACATTTTGGATATATCTGCATTCCTCTCTCAGGATTGGAAGTTGGGCCGGCCCTGCAGCTCGGGAACGTACTCAAGGTCAAAGCCTCCTTCCGGGAGTTTGCCTCACTCCAGCTCGTGAAAAGACAGTGAGCGCATCGCTCCAGGATCCTGCTACCGTTGCCAAGTTTGTATTAATAGAAGCGCTGAGCAGCACGTTTACGCTCCGTTCCAGAGCATCTGTTCGGTTAGCCTGAAGGGTGTTTGACAGGGTGTGGAGTGGAGATGACAGGACAAAAGGAAGCTGCAGGTACACAGCGTGCGTGTACGCCAATATAAACCATCTTAAAGATGCAAAAATATGTCACGCGCCATTAAAAATTTACACTGGCTGCCGTTGCTTCCCCCATTCATATTTAAATAGGATCCAACATACTTTCCCAGCTTCCTGTTTGATGAGCTGCTGCTGGCCTAATATAGAAAGGTGAGGGTTTTGAGAGGACCAGAGAGGGTTCCATCTCCTCTTTTGCAGTTGTTATATGTTTGGATGTATTCCCAAAGCCTGGGAGGCGTTTGAGTCCTTGGACAGCAGTGGACTCATCTACTGACATGCACAACTGAGGCAGTTTGAAAATAGACCTCAGTGTTGTCTGTTGCCTTTGCCAGGCCTTCTATAAAGGCATTTGAAACACAGCCACTACCATTTTTGTTGTGAAGTTGAAGCATCCTCCCAGCTTGTTCAGGCAAACTGCCCTTAAGTAGTTGTGTGTGTTTGGCTGGTTTCTGAGTTGTCTGTTTGCTCTTTTCTTCTGTTTTTCTGAAGCCGAGAGGAGGGAATGGAGTGGCTCTAGGCTTGTTTTCTGGCTCTTATAGCTGTCTCCTTATCTGCTAACCACCCTGTGAGGTGGCTATGCTTGTCACCAAGCCACATTAAGTTGAATGGTGCTGACACATTGGCCTGGATTCATATATCATTCTTAAATCTGATTTGAACAGTTTCTAACTGTCGCATATTTGCTTAGGCCTATTTGCACAGAAGCCATGACTCATCGGGCAACAATAAGACACACAGAACACACATGCAGCATTCTTATAAGAATTGTATTATAACAATTAGCATACGCTCAGTATGTTATGGAAAAATGCATGAGTTAATTATTGGTCACAACATATCTTTGTCAAATTGTGTTTTTGCCTATCAAATAAATGGCAAAGGGATAACAAGCTAATATACTGTATACTTGTTATTTGTGATAATGTTTGTTTCCTTTTCAGTGCACACGCTCTGTAAGTTGGTTTGATTTGAACGCAGGATCTTTGCCCAGGCGGTTAGTACATCTCTAATGCCGCGTGCATGTGTTTTAAATAGGCAGCCGCTCTATTTACATTCACGCGTGTTTGGCCTCAGCGAAAACGTCAGCTGATGCGGGAAGCCTTGAGAGAGACTTGCGCAGCATTCATACGAATGGCATTAAAGATACGGCGGACCTTTATGAACGGGTCACATGATAGACTCATTTAAAGTGAGATATAATCTTCTGAGAGATGAGGTAACAGTGTTTTACTTTCATAATTTAAAGCGCAGGTTTTTTAAAATTTTCATTGCGAGGAAGAAAACACAACGAGCCCGTTTCATTGATATTCCGGACCACCGTTCCCCACGGCTTTTCCTCACACACTGTGTCTCTAGCATTAAAAACGCCCAGAGCCCCATTCGCAAAGCGCTCGGCGCCAGGAAGGGGATGTGCTAAAAGTGGGCTTTTTTAAGGAGTGTTGGTGTCTGACAGCCAGCTCGGAATTCTGTGGAACAAAAAAGCAACCAAACAGTGAAAACAGAATCACAGATTTAAATATATATAAATAAATAAATAAATAAATAAATAAATAAAAACAATAAAATAACAGAAGCAGAACATTCTGTATATGCCCACGCCTTTATGTGTTGCCCAAAAACAGTTATTTTCCACAGTGCTCAAGCTGAAATAATTGATGAGTACTTGTAACATACTTGCAGAGTTCTCTCCTCAGTTTGGCAGCATAAAGCCTGCCAATATTTAGGACATCTGAAAGCTCTTGTTGGATGATTTCTGGGACATTCTGGGAACTTCTCAATTATGTCAACACAAAAGCCATTTCTTGATGACGTATTGTTAAAGAGTCGATGGCAATTTCCTGTTTCACTGTCTCACAGCCCCTAATCTGAATGCCATGATTGCAATGGATGCAAAAGAGGGTTCCGTTTCCTGCCAATCTTAGCAGCAGTTGAATAAGGAGCATCTTCAGAAGCTGATATTCTGGACAAGGACGCAGATGCCTTTGACATTGGTACAGGAGTATGGTTCAGGAAACAATCACTTATATTATAAATTTGAATGGTCTTGCATAATTTCTGGCTGCATTTGAGTTTATGTTATGATCACACAGTTTTACACCAAATTGGCTATATAATAGAATATGCTCAAATGTGCATATTCTGTTCTTGGCTCTTGTATGCTTGTTTAATTGCTTATTTCCTCGCTGCAGGAAGGAACATTTAATTCAAAGTTTACAAATAAAAATATGTCCCAATCCAAGCACACACACATGCACACCAACACAAATCAACCCACTGTTGTACATTATTTGGAACACCTTCTTCACAAAAAGAAACACTTGTTAACAAAATGTTATAGCTTTCCCATGAGCATATGCTTTCGATAATTATCCATAGCCATAACCTGCTGTCAAAAGGAGATCCTTTTGCAATGTGATACTGTTGGGTCTCTTGTACCTCTCTTTGCAGGCAGAATGTGTTCAGGGTAAATATGGAAGTCAGAAACTCCAGATAAGTAATTGTGTTCATTATCACATAATACATTGCAAACAGAAATAGCTGCATAACTGATTGTTATATCAACCTGCTGATGTCAAAACAGATCTATCTGTCAGTATACATGCATATTTCTGTATTTGTGTTGCATTTAGTGAAATAATATAGCTCACAGTATATCTGTGCATCAATATTAACTCTGAATAACCTGCAAAACCCCACAGAACCAGTATATGTATTGATATATGCAGAGATAGGACCATATGCATTTTTCATGCACTAAGCCACAATCTCTCCTGGAGGTCTTTCTCTTGCTTGCTTTCCTCCTGTTCCAAAACATTCGTCTCTGCTGAAAAAGTCATTTTCTCTCCTGCTCAGAGGTAGAAAGTCCAGAAGTCAGAAAGTAAAAGTCCTACCATTCATTGCTTCCACCCATGAATTCCGCCTGCTGATTTCATGCTGATTTCATTGTTCTTTCTCCTGACTGAAGTATTGTGCTAATTAGCAAATTCAGGTGACTGGAACAAAATACTGGGGAGGACTTTTACTTTTAAGTGTGTACAGTAAGATTGGATAGCTAGTATGAATGGATGCTGTAGCAGCCCACAGAATCCTATCACCTTTAATCATCACATGGTGGGAGGCCAGTTTTGCAAACGTGCCGGATATGATGAGATCTGAGTCTATAGGAGGCACCCCCTTCCCCCCCTCCCCAGTCAGACAGTCAGAAATTGCTCCCAACACAAAGCTGGGGGGGGGGGGAGCGTAAGACTAAGAGGCCTTAATTGAGATCTCTGTTTTTCCACCTAAACGCTCCGTATCAAATCGCCGAGGAGACCGGCTTTAATTCTTCAGTCCGGGAGATTCCTGTACGCTCCATCCCAATTCACCTCCTCTGCTCCGGGGGGAGCCGCCAGCGTTATTTTCATAAATAATTCTAATTTAGCCGCAGCCAGCAGGGAACAAACACAGCAGATTGAGATGGGTTTCACAGGAGGCGGTGGACCGGCCACACACATAATTAAGCTGTGTGTCCCCCGCGTGGTCTGGTAAAGGGAGGGGGAAGAAACACTGGGATATAAATGAATTTGGATGAACAGACACAGTTTTAAGCAGGCACAGGATTACATTATTTATTTACCTAGCTGACACGCTTCGTCCAGGCTGGTCCGTTTCCTCAGCGCTTGTGCTGCGTGAGACAGTGACGCACAGAGCCTGTCCCTCCGTGTAAGGCAGCGCCACATTTCAGAGGGAGGGCTGTCGGCAGCGGTGACAGGCTGCCAGCCAGCTTTGGACACAATGTTCTGTTCCCCTGCTTCCTGTAGAGGAAGGTGAGCGATGACCTGAGGGGACCCGCGGTGCGTCTGTGTGTCTGAAGCGGGCGCGGCCCTAGGCCTATAGCCGCCAGGGTGGGAACTGAGGAGCCAATCCAATGTTTGCGTTTTGCTCCTTTAGCACTAAGCTTAGCATAATCCTGTTCCAATCGCACCTCCCCTATATACCCCCCTCACATGCAAACATACACACACACTCAACCACGCATACAAAAACACATTCGCCCCACACTGCCAAACATATGCGCACACAAAGATACACACAAACAAATACATGCACACAAAACAAACACACACTTATCTACAGTGATTAAGAGCTGTGTTTAGGAATGGGGGCTGCTCATTACTGGGGTCTGTAGACCTGACATAAACAAGCCGCCCAGGTCTCAGGACCGGGTGGTGTGAATGGTTGAACCCATGGAAAGCCAGGTTGTTTGTGCCACCATATCACAAAAGCAGAAATTCCTGAGCACTGTTAGCCTGCTAGAGGAGGTGAAGCAGCAGCTGGTGTGGGAATGGTGACATTCTGCCACCCACACGGTTAGAGGTCAGAGGTCAGAGGTCAGAGGTCACCAAGACGTGTATCTAGGCAGCAGAGCCAGTACCTGCTGAAGGAGGCTATTCGAAAGCACAGCCGACAAAAATAATTAGGGGGCCGTGCTCACCTGACCTTCTGTGTGGACACAGGCAAATATATATTTTTACAGCCATGCTCTTTTAAACAATATACCATAACAATGACCAGCTGTGAAATATTGTCACAGCTGCAAGGTGAGAAGACTACCCGTTCTCAGCCTTCATGAGAGCAGGTTTGATTGTGATGTTAAGAGGGCTGACACACTCATTTTGAAAGCAGCGTGTGTCATTCATCTTAATTATGGCTCATCTGAATCTTCTCACATACCTATTAATAATGTAATATTTCACTTGGAATTTTAATGAAAATCAATTCCTCATCAATATACACTCACTGAGCACTTTATTGGGTATTTATTATGACATATTGGTCTTGGCTGCTGTGGTCTATCCACTTAGATGTTAGACGCATTGTGTGTTCAGAGATGGTCTTCTGCATACCACTGTTGTAATGTGACTGTCAGCTTTGACCAGTCTGGCCCTTCTCCTCTGACCTCTCTCATTAACAACATATTTTTGGTGCATGGTACTTACATTTATAGGCAGTTTATTTTTATTTTCTTAGTTAATCCAGGGCTTTTTTCCTCTGACCTGGAAAGCCCTCTCTTCGCTACAGTTGATGTCTACATCAGTCTGATTGACGCTGAAAGGGGGAGAGAGCCTCTGTGTCACCTGACAGAATAAAGCTCACATCAAGCACTTTTGTTCCAATCAAAACATTGTTTGGGGATAATTGTGTTTTTATGGCCAGTTGCGACTATGTTTATAACGTCTTAGGGCTAAATATGCTGACCCTAGTTTGATGTGTTTTTAGTGAGACATGCGCATGTGAACATTATTTTTGTATCTTTGTACAGTTTTGTAGAGTGGCTGGGCAGTGCTCTTCAGCCCATAAAGGAACATAGTGTCAGTTTACATTGCTCAGATAGCGGGGTGTGGCTCTGTTGGGACCATAATTGGCAGAGATGAAAATGGAACATGCTCCACGACTCCACCCGTTCCAGCTCCACTCTCTATCGCATCTGGAGCAGTTTTCATCAAGGAGACGTGTGCCGTGGAGAGGACACAAGGGCTGGGAAGCAGGGCCAACAGTTTGACCATGCAGACATGCAGAGTTAACTAGACAGGAAAGCACGCCCTCAGCCAACCTGAGCTTGTGAAGCCCTGGATAGGCCTGTGCTGTGCATCTTGAACACAGAACATGGAGCTCCCCATTGGAGTGAGTGGGGAATATCAGATGCTTGAAACTTGATTAACAATCGTTACATTTCAGATGCAATGCAGATTGCGAGAACATGTTAAATTTGTTTGCCAAATGTAAAGTAAATTTGTAATAAATTGTAATAAATATGAATAAATAAATATTTAATAAATACAACATATTTTCTCAGAATATCTGAACAAAGCAACCATTGTTTCACAAACTGCTACACATAATAGTATTTAATATCACAAAACAACTGATCAGTGAGGGTTGTTAAATCACCTTGGTTTTCGACATTGAGTTCAATCAGCAGCAAGCTCTTTTGACCTCAACGTTCACAGAGGAGTTTCCTGTCGCTTCATTGCCTGGCCTACCCTCTCCAGTTCGTATAAATGATCTATGAAACATTCTGAATATAACGGTTGCAAACCTTAAAGCCGCCACTAGGGGGCAGGAGTAGATGAAACGACAAAGACCTCAACGCAGTGAAACAAACGTTGTGACAGTCCTACTCCTCCTCATTTTTCCAAGGATACCATTGTGTCAGTCACTGTCTCACAGCTATTGGCAGGGTAATGGAGTATAAATTCATCTCCCTTCATCCCAAAAGGATATTTCTGCACATTATTAAGGCCTAAAGAGCATTTGACAGGTACTTATTCCAGGCCTTAATAAATCGATTGGCAGTTTACTAAAATAATAAAATTCCATCTGGATAAAAGACTGGTTGGGTTTGCGGGTTGGTTTCTGTAGTCACAGCATGATGTAGATTAATTAAATGATATGCTGCCTTTTATATCAACAAAGGAGGCTGTCATTTTTCAGCTGTCTTTATGACCTTTATACACTCAGTGAGCACTTTAGTAGGTATTTAAGAGACTTATTTTTTTCACTTGTTGGTCTTCTGCTGCTGTAGCCTATCCACTTAGGTTTGACACGTTGTGTGTTCAAAGATGCTCTTCTGCATGCGCCACTGTTGTGCATGGTTATTTGCATTACTGTCACCTTCCTGTCAGCTTGAACCAGTCCGGCCCTTCTCCTCTGACCTCTCCCATTAGCAAGGTGTTTTTGCCCAGAGACTGCAAACACTAGAGACTGTTGTGCATGAAAATCTCAAGAGATCAGCAATTACTGAGCAATTCAAACCACCCTGTCGGGCACCAAAAATCATTCCACAGTCAAAGTCCCTTAGATCACATTTCTTCCCCGTTCTGACATTTGGTCTGAACAACAGCTGAACCACTTGACCACCTCTGCATGCTTTTATGCATTTAGTTGCTGCCACATGATTGGCTGATTACATATTTGCATTAACAAGCTGGTGTACAGGTCTATCTAATAAAGTGCTCAGTGAGTGTATGTCTATAAGTTACCCTTGCCAATAGTAAATATTCTCCAGGTACATATAACAGTTTATTCACATAGCATTTAAATAACAAAGTGATCAAAAAAGGTGAATATACTTGTAGTGCACTAAAATATAAGGTCAGTGAATATAACATTAGCATTTCATAAGCACAATGCAAATATTATCAGTATGCATTTACTTCTGTTTTTGCACAGTAACTCTTAAGGAAAAATGCATTACTAAATATTACCAATTTATTACAGATTATTTGATACATACTTTGGAGCTTAATCACAGGTCTACTGAAGCTATCAATCCCTACTCCACCTTTCTGATCGCAACTGCATTGCATTCATGTTGAGTAGACTGCAATTGTAAACCAAATTACATAAGAAACAGTTCAATGTCTGTGTATCACCACTATGTATACTTCCCTGTAGATGTGGAACGACCTCCCCGTAGAGGTCAGAACAGCCACCTTCAAGCGCAGACTGAAGACACACCTCTTCTGGCTGTACCTCTCCCCACCCCTCCCTGTCTCTCTGTAATCTCTAATTGACTGTTAGCTGTTATTTTTAGTTCTCACAATTGTGTCTCATTATTACTAGACTTGTGTTCACCAGGATGGTTCTTTTGCTACTTTTTCTTTGTAAGCGGTCTATTGTTGCTCCTATTTAAATATATATCATTATTTTGAGTTGTGTTGCATAAAAACGGTTTTATGGATTAATCCACTGTCAGATTAATCTACAAGGCCTAAATCCTTATCTTTGTTGTATTCTTAGCACTTGAAACTGTACTTCTCTCAAGGGTCTTTCAGCTCACTTGTCCCTAGGTTTAGGTATTTTACTGTAAGGTAAATGCTGGCTTTTTAAGCAAATTGTCTTTATCCTGCTCAATATGAACAGCTTCTAATGCTCAATATGTACATGTTACCCTCTCATATAGCTGTACAATTATTACCCCAGCAGGCAAACCAGGCAATGATGGAAATTAGATGCTTGTGAAAATATTGCACAATTTCATTTCACAATTTCACAGTGATGAAGGCACACCAAAAGATTCGGCAGAAGATGACCCACTGCTCCCATCCACCGCCATCGTGATCCACCTGGACAGTTCACCAGGCTATCAAACCTGCATCTCCTTCCTGTCCGAAGACCCCCAGCGATGCCCGGTGTTGTAGCACCGTGGACCTTTGTGTTTGTGTTGTGTCTGTGAGGTCTGAGGAGGTGACAGCTCCCTCTCTGCTGGTTCTCTCTGGTCTGTCGGAGCTGGGCAGCAGCGCTGGCAGCCTACCGCAGGTGAAGGCTGTCACATCTCCTCCCGCTTACAGGGGATTCTGACTGCTTCTCCGCCGTTTGGTCCAGGGCTCCAGGGCCCCACTCGGGAACCTATTCCAGCCAGACGTGAGAGCACTTACCGAGGGCAGCCGGGCCAACATTCAGCCCCACAGGGTCCTCCATCCACTTACTGTCTCTGGGATAGGGATGTCAGATGAAAAATGTTCCTATAATATAGATAGTTTAGTCCTCCCTATCACAGCAAGGAACTGCTGTGGAACTGCGTAGCCATTGCATTGGAGTAGCTCCTGCAGTTGATAGAGACAATAGCCACACAACACGAGCAGCCGCTATGGTATAAGGAGGCCTCCACCCTTGGCAACACTACATGCCCAGAAATGATTTTTGTCCGGATGTTATTTGTGTCTGATAATTGTGATTTTTATTTTACTCTTGCAGTGCAGGTTAAACAACACACTTACAAACATAAGAATGAAGGAAAATTGACCATTGGGTTTTTAGAGACCCTGGGCTAATGGTCTGTAGCCCTTATACACTTTCTTCCTTTGTGCTTATTTCTCAGAAAATTGCACGCCACATGTAAAGCACTCCACCAGATCATTTGAAACAGACAAAAAGGTGAAATTAATTGGGGAAAAAAGAGAAACTGAAATGAATGGTAGTTTACTAATAGTTTGGATGAGAAGTGCAAATGGCCAGCCTGAACTTGTACAAACAGTTAGCAAAAACAAACTGTCTTTTTCATACATTTTTCTGTTCTGCTCTCCACCACTTTAGAAAGGCAGCTGCTGTTACTCTTAAATCGGCAGAGGATCCAAACGAGACAGGGAATGATGGAAATTAGATGCTTGTGGAAATATTGCACAATTTCATTTAATTTCACAATTTTACAGTGATGAAGGCACACCGAAAAATGAGGGCACATTTGGCAGAAGATGATCCACTGCTCCCATCCACCGCCATCGTGATCCACCTGGACAGTTCACCAGACCAAAACATGAACACTGACATTCCTATGTACACACATGCACACACACGCACACACACACACACATACATACACCTACGCACGCACATGCTGTATGCAGATATGTACGGGATATTCACACCAGACTGTCTGTGTGCAGAACTGACTGGTTTTGGTGAATACGGTGACCCACTTTGTGCACAGTGTGCTGTACCGTGTTTGGACAGGAATCCAGCAGTGCCTCCCCAGGTCAGCTGTGTTCATGGTGCTCCTACGCCGACAGAACCTTCTCCCGTCTGTCTGGCAGCAGAGATAACGTGAACACCAAACACGGCTTAGATAACAGCTCCACGGGCCCACAATCTTCACTGCAAAACACTGACTTCTTTATTTTGTACTTCTATAAAGAGAGAGCTCAGCATATGTTTGCGTGCATGTTTATCATATAGAGACACACTATCCATTAGTATATTCATATTCTTTTGTTTTTCATTTAAATATGAGCTTTTATAAATTGGATTCATACAATTTGGGAACTTTTGCGAAGTAAGACATAACTTTTATTTGGCAATTTAAACTGTTTCTCACTTATCCTCTCAAGGTATGGAGTGTTTCTGGGTGAGATCTAACAGATGCTTGCATGTCTGCAGTGAAAATTGGCCCCCGCTATTTGTGAATTCGAAAAAAAGCATCAGAACCCACAGCGCTATGAAGTTTCAGCAGCTTTGAGTAGCACTCTGTCGCCCTCTAGAGTCACTTTACTGCAGTTTCAGCCTGTAAAACTTGATGGCTGACAAAGGCCAGTCATTACAACCCGACCGTGTTTTCCCAACGCTAGTTCCTCTGATTGGGGAGAGCCTGACCTAGCATTATTCATGTCTAAGCGGAATGTGAAGGCTGAAGAGTGAGTGTAGGTATGAATCTGAAGGAGAAGTCCTTCGATGAATACGTTCAGGCAGTCCCTAAACCTGTAGCTGGGGGTTGATGACTCAGCCACTCTGAAGATGGGAATAGTCGGTCTTCTGCGAAATGAACACATAAATATGTGAGGCCATAAATGAGAAGTCAAAACATTCCCCCCTCTCATAAATGAGAGGCCAAAACATCCCCCCTCTCCAAACGCAATCCTAACTCGACTCCAGAGTCGAAAAGCAAGCAATAAAAAAAACTACTTGCAAACACCCTCATCCGCCTCCAAAAAAAATCTTCAAACACAACTACCACTCTCATCCTGAGGAGAGGCTGTTTTGAACACTTCACTACCATAGCGCATCAAAATAGAGTGTTATGTTTCAAAGCAATTCCTAACTGCACTAATTGACAATATAATTGAAAGTACAGGGATGTATATGGCCAAAGTATTGTCACCATGTAAGTATATATATGATTAGGTTTTTACAGAAATAAAGCATGGGGGGTGGCTGTGTGTGAATTCACATTTTACATGATGCTCTCCGTCACACACCATCTCTCAGCAAAGAAAGCAAGGAAAGGAATCCATTGTCTCCACTGCACTAAACCGCTGCAGTTGGTTTATATCTAAAAGCAATGCTTTCCGAGACCAGGAATATAACTTGGATGGTTGCAATAATTAAGTGCATATGTACTAAACTGCCACCAGGGGGCAGTGTGACATGTGTATGATGTATAATCAGGAAACGTGTACAGTCATCATTACCCCGTTCACTCTGGGGAGTCTGACACTGCCCCCAAGGAAATTACCCGTAAGCCGCAACTGTTCAATCAAATTTTAGGAGCTAAAATGAGCCAAAAGATAAAAGACCAAAAATGTGTTCTGTTGTTCATACTGTACGTGCTACTCTCCCAGATGGGGTGTTGCATAAACATTAGCTCTACACAAGGCGACATGGCAGCATTTGCATTCATAATGCTAAGACGCATCTGGGGTAATTTCATAGCCACTCTTTTTTATTGATGCTAGACTGTTGTAGAGTACAAAAGGCACAAGATTTTAGACCACTAGAAGATATTCCACTAGTAGCATGAAGCAATTATTTTCACATACATATGCACTTCAGGGTCATTGAATGCTCTTATAATTGTTTTCAAATGGCTGAGAATGCACTCCTACAGACATATGTAATGTTTAACGAGACTTAACGAGCATCCTTGTTTGTTTCAGTGTTGTTCCAGTATTGCCTGATTGTACAGTCCTGTTTTCAATCGGCGCTGACAGCTCTGTGTGCGAAGAGGGAGGTTTTCACTACTTACTGTCCAGTCCAATCGCAAACGTGGAATAAAAAGTGCAGCTCTTTGATCTAATGGTTCCCTTTACCAGACTTGGCAGCTGTGGGAGCCGCCGTGGTGCTCTCTGACATTTGAAATGGTGTTCCCCATCTGCCAAGAAGATGATATTTTCATCTGCACCCCCACCTTACCCCCCTCTCCCCCCAACCCATCAGCTCAGCTGGCACAGCTACGCGTGCAATGCCAGCTGTGGAGCTCGTTACTGGCGTGCACCATCTGAAAGTCGACACTGCGATTGGCAGATGCTGACACATTCCCTAACACCCCTACCCACCACCACCCCCCACTCCCCCAACACTCCTTACCCGAGCTTGGGGCAAGGTTAAGAGATGGATTGTTCCCATTTGCCCCACCAAAAGTGAAGTGAAGTGAGTGACGTGTTCAGCCAGATTTCAGCTGTGATTTCTATGGTATTCGGGAGAGCTGGGGATTCTATTGTGGGGGCACTGTGTAGTCTGTTTGTGAAGGTAAGTGACATCCACAAACTAGTCTTAGCTGAGGTCCCTGTAGAGTCGGATCAGTATAAAACAGGATGTTTCAAATGCTCTGCCCACACAAACTCCCGTGCAAATGCAGTATTTAAAAAATAAAGAGAGGTCAATCCCCTAAACTGAAGTCATGGCAAAACGGGATTATCGTGCGGAGAAATGGCGCTTGAGGCTTAATTGTTGCTCAACATGAGTTCAGAGGAAAGAATGGTACTGTAAACAATCCAACAGATGTTTAAAACATCATTATAATGCCCTGATTAAGTCCTTGTACACAGAAAGATGTTCAGTGTAATGTTGACCCTGAAAAAGTTGACATTTGGCAACTTAATAGACTGCACGGTGTCTCTGGTGGAGTCATGTAAACACGACGTGTTTATTTAACACTTAGAGTTTATTTAACATGGTTGGAGTTTATTTAACACTGTCAGTCCAGCCCATCGAGGATGTGCACTGCCAATGAACTGGACTTCCCCACAAGGGTGAGACTGGGGGAATGCTGGACCTAAACAGGAAGATCAAAGTTTGGGTGGATGACCTGGTGATGAGAGAGAAAAGAGAGAGAGGGACTATTGTATTTTGATACCAGGTTGGTGCTGCCTAGTAAGAGAATGTAATAAGGAAATCTACATTTATTCGGCATAAGCTACAGTATGATGTTATTCCAGGTCATTGATAGCAGGAGCAGGTTGGTGCTGCATAGTAGGACAATGTAATAAAGATATCTAAATAAGCTACAGTATGATGTAATTTCATAAATAGTTGTAAATGTTGTCAATAAATAAATGTTCTTCAACAACTTTCTATTGCTCACACATGACTTTTTTTTACAGCACAGACAATATGAATGAATGAATCTACTTCTACAGTATGCAACTGACATTTAGCATATGAAGTTATCACCAGTAGTTTGTAGTTTACATCCAAACTTAAAGTCACTCCCAGAGTTTCTTTTTTTGATATAAATAATTTCTGATGTTCCTTCCATGTTAAAATGTTTGTTCTGTAACTCAAAGTGGCTTTTTTGGTGCACCTGGGCTGTGTTGAAGATGCTAAATGTTTTTTCTAAAAGTTTTGCTATCTTCCATAGCTTGTCTTGAATGCTATGTTTGCTGTAAACAGCTCGAATTGTTCTGCAACAATCCTTCAGATGTTGTTGCCCCATTTGGTCATACCAGGAGTGCTACAGAGTGACCGTGTAATCAGCATTGGTGCATGGTCAGTGTGAAGATCCTTGTCCCATACGCAGCCATCCTGTAGCCATAGTAACAATTCTCAGAAATGGAATGTTCACTGCATTCATGAAAGAGTTTGAAATGTTTGTTATTTCCTCATCTCAGATGTAGCTCTTGAGGGGTGCTGTGTCCTGTGGCTCAGATGTACATGACTGGGACCTGCAAGGTTGGTGGTTCAATCCCCGGTGTTGCCCTTAACCCTGCATTGCTCCATTGTCCCCTGCTTAGTCTAATCAACTGCAAGTCCGTTTGGATAAAAGTGTCTTTAAATGTAATGTAATGTAATACTCTGTTCCCCTGTGTTTCCCAGCAAGGAGGGTTATTCTCTTATCATTTACAGGTACAGTTGCGGTGTGTGCGTTTGTGCGTTTGTGCCTTCACACAGGTGTGTGTGTGTGTGTGTGCACATAGACAGCCTGTTCTGCTCTCCCACTGGAGACGCTCTTTCCTCTCCCTAATTAATCTGCTCTGCTCTGCGAGTCGGTGCAGCTGATACAGGGTAAAGCTGTTTGTCGATCCCCCCATCCTCCCGCACTCCCGGGACTCTGCGTCACCTGGAAACACAGCGTTGGAAAGTCACCTGCTGCTAACATGGCCGCCAAACCTGCAGAAACAGAGATGGCTCGTCTACCTGCATCCTAAAAACTGCAATCACCATAAAGGGGTTATGTGTGTCTTAAGTGCACTCAGTATAAAGCTTGTTTGTCATCTGTCTGCTCATCCGAAAAGCTAAATGCACTCCTTCCATGGGCAGTGGTTGCTGTGATAAATGGCTTCTGCCGGCTTTCCTCTTGTACTGACAGGGATAAGGTACTGCCTCAGACCACTTCATCAGATTACTCAGATTTCTTCATCAGAGCACATATACCTGAAACACTTTGGGGCGCATTCAATCAATATTTATGTAAAAATTTGGCGTGGATTCAATTAAAATTAATTAACTTTGACTTGCAAAAAAACCAAAAAGAAAACACGACAATGCAGTTTGCCAATTTCATAAATTCTTTACCTGCAAACTCTTTGTGAAGAAAAACCACTTGCACGGACTTGTGAGTAACATTTAAAGATAATAGCCAAGACTCTGATTGGGCTGTCGGGAAGGGGGGGTGGTTTTGAAAGGCGACAGTTATGATGTTTTCTCTTTATGCCCCCTGTGATTTCTACAGAAGGGTCCTGTGGTAAGCCCATCTCTGAGATGATGGGGATTTACTGTCACATGCATGTTCAAAGACGCCGTTGCCTAGGAACATTAGGATTAATGGCTGTGGTGTGTGGGACACAGAGCTGGACTGGCAGCCAGGCACAAGCCATCACTTTTCAAACCACACCGCAGTTGATAAACAAGTGAATCTGCCTTTTAATACACTGTGGAATGTGAAAGCAATTCTTGGAATTAGACAATTTCCATCCATCTATCTATCCATTATTTAACCCAGTCATGGTCAGGGTCACAGGGTGGGTGGGTGGGTGGTTGGAGTCTATCACTGAGCATGCACTGGGCAAGGCCAATTCATCTCACAGTAGACAACTTCATGCATGAAAAACATACATTCCAGATCATTTGAAGTGCAACAAAATCTAAAAGATATAACATGTTTTTGCTACAGCAAGTGAGAACTTTCATGTTTCTTCATATTTTGTTATGACTTCTCATTTCTCACTAGATTTAATCTCTGGTAGTTCATATTCATGATGATGAAATTGGTTTATGGATGCAACTTTCAGCCTAGAGCAAAATACATGTTACATCAATGGTTGGTGCAGCCTTAACTATTATTGCCTTTGCATGTGTCTATGAAAGACTGGGATGTGTCTGTGAAAGAAAGTTGAAAAAAGTTGTCCAAACTGCCCTGTCTTCATGTGCTTGTGAAAGCCAGTATGATTGGTCTGCAGTGCTCTTCTTGGCAGTTACATGCTTCATTTCCTCCAGAATTATTCCACTAAGTGCACTCTGAGTCTGACTAAATGTTGTTGACTTCTACTACTAGAATAGCTTGTTCTTTATATAAAACTGGACTATGTAAAGGTTGTTCTTGTCCAACAGTGTGTTCATTGTATGTTTGTGCGTGTGTGTGTGTGTGTGTGTGTATTCATGTGCATGCATGTGTATGTGTGAGTGCATGTATGTATGTATTTATGTATGTACACTCAGTGAGCAATTTATTAGGTGGTTTGAATATCTTAGACGCAGATTTTTTCTGTGTCTCTGGAGTTTGCAGAGAATGGTGCAAAAAACTAAAAACATCCAATGTGTAGCAGTTCTGTGGGCAAAAACACACTGTTATTGAGAGAGGTCAGAGGAGAAGGGCCAGCCTGGTCAAAGCTGAGAGGAAGGGGACAGTAACACAAACTCTGAACACACAACGTGCAACCCTCTCAGTGGAGAGGCTACAGCAGAAGAAGACCAATACGTCTAAGTCTAATAAAGTGCTCACTGAGTATGTTTATGAACAGTATGTACAGTATATATGTGTGTGTTGTGTATGTGTGTGTGTGTGTGTGTGTTTGTGTGTGTGCATTTCCTGCTGTGATGAGGAGGATCTGATTTCAACAGTCTCACAGTAGGGAATCGGTAGCCCCTTGGCTTAGAGCATAACACTGTTTTTGATTCACACTACACTGAAACTACCACATTTGGTATTGCACGCCATTTTATGGATTTTTAAGTCTATAAATAGTCAAACAGACTTGGATTAAACATTATACTGTATACTATTTAAGGATATTATATTAAAACTGTAAATGTACTTTATTGGGGGGGGGGATAATAAACATGATATCCAGTATTTCTACAGCACTGTGGAGGTTTAAAGGTGGTGGGGTGGATATGGGGAAGGAGTGGTTAGGGGGAGAGGATAGCAGCAGAATCCAGGTAATGGATTTTCATCAGTTTGATAACACATCTCTACAGCAGTTTCTTGCAGATAGAAGCATGTGTGATCTGGGCCTATTTAAAACATGAGTGCAAAGGTGTAGTTGGGGGGCTGGTAAAAAATAAATAAAAATAAATAAAAAGAAAAAAACAACATAAAAATATTCCTCACAAACTTATAAAACCTTACCGCATCACTGTATAAAGCTGCAATAGCTTTTCTTAATAGCTGATAAGCACATCTTCCTGCCCAGAGGGAAAAGGATTGATGCTTCAAAGGGTCTGTTACGCTTAACACATTCAACCAAGCAACAACAAGCCTAGATCTCCAAGCTAATGGAAAATGCAGCGCTCCAGTTACACTGTGAGTGCACTCCATGATTAGCTCGTTATGCTCTCTACCCTTAATGGTGACACTGATTTCCTGGAGAGTCTCTCCCTCCTTAGGTCAGGGAATAAACCGCCATTTTATTTCCACGTAGCACAGGGGACTGCTTGGCTAGCTGACCCATCAGCCATTTTGTGGACAGGAACATTTTGTGTCTACTATGAATTAATTTAAAAATAATGCATTTTAACATTCTAAAATGACACATATCTCACAGGACATCAAAGTAATCAAGCAAGGTTGATATGAAGTTGTCATAAATAAAATTATAAATGATTGTTTACAATAAAGAGATGGTTTTATTGCTATGGAAGCAGTTTATTGTTGTTCCTACATAAGTGTAGATTATTTGTGTGTTGTATAAAACAGTTTTATAGATATACACTACTGTGCAAAGGTTTTAGGCAGGTGTGAAAAAATGCTGTAAAATAAGAATGCTTTCAAAAATAGAAATGTTAATAGTTTATTTTTATCAATTAACAAAATGCATTAGTCCAAAGCGATTTACAAATGCATAGGTTCTTTTACAAGTTAAAGCATCACATCCATAACTAGTAAAATACATATGAAGTGCTGTTCTAAACATACAGTCATCATAAGTGCAATTCTTTTTTTTGGGGGGGTTAGACAAGAGGGATAGGAATATCGTAAAGGGGTGGGTGGGGGGGGGGAATCTGGAGGTAGGATTAAGGTACAGTTTGAAAAGGTGTGTTTTTAGTCTGCGTCGAAATAGGGGGAGGGATTCCGCTGTCCTGGCAGTGGTAGGCAAGTCATTCCACCACTGAGGAACCAGAGCAGAAAACAGGTGTGAACGTTCAGCTCGACCGCCAGGTGCTTGTAGAGAGGGAACCATAAGGCGACCAGAGCTGGCAGACTGGAGTGGTCTAGCCGGGGAGTAGGGAGTGATTAAGGATTGTAAGGTGGGGCAGTGAATGAAATGCCAACACTAGGGCCTTCATGTAATCCCAGACAGACACGATGATGTTGAGATCAGGGCTCTGTAGGGGCCATACCATCACTTCCAGGACTCCTTGTTCCTCTTTACACTGAAGATAGTTCTTAATGACATTGGCTGTATGTTTGCGGTCGTTGACCTGCTGCAGAATAAATTTGTAATGCCTGTACTTCTCGGGGCGGCACGGATGGTGCAGTGGGTAGCACTGCCGCCTCACAGCAAGGAGGTCCTGGGTTCGAATCCCCGTCGGCCGGGGCCTCTCTGTGCGGAGTTTGCATGTTCTCCCCGTGTCTGCGTGGGTTTCCTCCGGGTACTCCGGTTTCCTCCCACAGTCCAAAGACATGCACGTTAGGCTGATTGGAGAGTCTAAATTGCCCGTAGGTATGAGTGTGTGAGTGAATGGTGTGTGTGCCCTGAGATAGACTGGCGACCTGTCCAGGGTATATTCCTGCCTTTCGCCCAATGTATGCTGGGATAGGCTCCAGCCCCCCTGCGACCCTGATCAGGATAAGCGGGTTCAGATAATGGATGGATGGATGGATGTACTTCTCGGCATTGAGGAGACCATTCATTTTTTTTCTTTTTTTCTTTTTTTTCAGATTTCTCCCAATTTTGTAGCCAATTGTACCCCATCTAATCCAATTAGAGTTAGTGTTAGATACACCGCTCACACCCCGTCCCTCAGCGGCCCGAAGGAGAGCGACACGCCTTCTTCAAGCCATCTCATCTCATGCTCGTGACTGTGATTCCGAGGTGCCTGAGGTGCTTTTTTGTGCGACGGTCAGCTAACCCTGGCAAGTCCCTCCCTCTAGAGCAGCAAGCCAATTAATGCCGCTCCACGAGAGCCTGCATAATTGAGTCGCTTGGCCTTGTTTCCATGTCGGAGGTATAGCCTAATTCTTCCATGAAGACCACTACTAACCGGAACTGGGGTGCAGAAAAATGGCAGCAGCTTCTCTTGTCTGATGAGTCAAAATGTGAAATACTTGGCTGTAGCAGAAGGCAGTTTTGCTGACCAGACTTCTCCGCGCAGTAGATGGGTGTACGTGGGTCCCACTCGTTTCTGCCAATTCTGAGTTGATGGCACTGCTGGACATCTTCTGATTGCGAAGGGAAGTAAGCATGTGTCTTTCGTCTGCTGCATTAAGTTTCCTTGGCTGACCACTGCATCTACGGTCTTCAGCGTTGCCCATTTCTTTGTGCTTCTTCAACAGAGCTTGGAAAGCACATCTGGAAACCCCTGTCTGCCTTGAAATTTTTGCCGGGGAGAGACCTTGCTGATGCAGTATAACTACCTTGTGTCTTGGTGCTGTGCTCATGGTGTATGATTTCTGACATTAAACTGTCTTCAGCAACCTCACCTTGGAAGCAGAATTTGGCTGTTCCTCACCCAGTTTTAACCCTCCTACACAGCTGTTTCTGTTTCAGTTAATGATTGTGTTTCAACCAACATATTAAATTGATGATCCTGTTTGGTATAATTGGTTAATCACACACCTGACTATATGCCTACAAAATCCCTGACTTTGTGCAAGTGTACCTAGAAGAATTGATGCTGGTTTGAAGGCAAACGGTGGTTACACCAAATATTGATTTGATTTAGATTTTTCTTCTGTTCACTCACTTTGCATTTTGTTAATTGATAAAAATAAACTATTAACATTTCTATTTTTGAAAGCATTGTTACTTTAAGGCATTTTTTCACACCTGCCTAAAACTTTAGCACAGTACTGTAATCCTTTGACAGAATAATCTACAAGGCCCAAGTCCTTATCTTTGTTGTATTCTTAGCACTTGAAACTGTACTTCCCTCTAGGGTCCTTCAGCTGCCAAATTCCCTATGTAATGTAACGTACAAATATAAAGTTGTTGCAAAAACATAGGAAATTTACACCACCGTAAAATGTGACATCAAATCTCACACAGTACATTTGATTCCTATTGGACTCATATAATCTCTGTTGAATTAACGGCATGGCTGACTTGGACCTCTGAGCTGTGCATGATTTGAGACTGGGGACAGACCTTAACCAGAAAGCATATTGCAGCACTGATCTATTTCATCTGTCTGCCACTGATTCCCTGAGTAGGCGAATCTAAGTGACTAAAACATTTATTGTACTGTTTGTTTCAGGGCCACAGCTTTCTACCACAAATGGTGATAAGAAAGTCTGGATCAGAGAAATGCAGTCTTTGAAGGACATTCTGGAAGGGGTTCTTTTGGCTTCTTCTATGTAGGGACCACAATAATTTATGACCATGAGCGAATGGAGGCAGTGAAGTCTTTCACTTTTTGATGGTGATACATGGCTGGACTCAAGTACTTCTGAAACACCAAAGGACAGCGTTTATTCCATAGATCTGTAAATCATGCTGTCTGAGACAGCACTTGAAAATACGGTATGCAGGAACGATCTATGTGTATGTGTCATCTTACAAAATAGAAATAACCAGATAGAGTGTGCGCGTGCATCGGTAGTGTGTGTGTGCGTGTGTGTGGGGTGGGGTGGGGTGGGGATCATACTCTATGCATTCTTTGGTGTACTTCAAAGTCAAAAACACATTTGTACAGTTCTTATTTCATTTTGGCAATGTGCTTGCAAAGCATATTGTGTTGCATACTGTTTCTAAAATTGCATTCAATGCCGTCATTATCTGAACGGAAGATCTATATATTTCATATTAATATTGACTTCAAAGAAACTAAATTTTAGCTATACACTCAGTGAGCACTTTATTAGGTTTATTAGGACTTATTTGTCCTTATTAGGACTTATTATAACCACTGTTGTAATGTGTGGTTATTTGCGTTACTGTCACCTTCCTGTCAGCTTCAACCAGTCTGGCCCTTCTCCTCTGACCTCTCTCATTAACAACAGTTTTTACTTGTGAGAACTGCTGCTCACTGGATGATATAAACATGTCATGAATTCAGTAAGGATTTCCATCTACAGTATATTGGTTGATGTGTGGGAATTACAGCCCTTTTTATACAGTCCCTGAGCAAGTCCCCAATTGCTATTGATGAGCTAGTTGGTGCCTTGCATAGCAGCCAATCGGGTGTGTGTGAATTTCTGTACACTACAGAATTCATTTTGCTGCTGCTGTCAGCAGTCATATCATCAATAAAGACAAGTCAGCCAGTTCCAGTGGCAGCCATACATGCCCAAGCTGTAACATTACCTCCGTGATGTTTCACAGATGAGGTGATATGAGGTGGAGGTACTGTCGGAATGTATCACGGACCGGGGGAGAGGTATACATGCTGTCAAACTAGGTATGCGTGCTTCTCTCTTGAACTACACTGTTCACTGTTTTTTTTCTTGCCAAAAATGTTCATTAATGTGCCCCGCCAAGGATAACCAATTGACTTCTGACTGTGGGGATTCCTTGGTAGTCAGATGTAAACTTATCGACTTAAAAGGGCAGCATATCAGGTTTGTAATATGTATTATCTTCAAAGCTCGATAATACAACCTGGAACAATGCTGTTTACGTCCACAAGTTGACGTCTGACCACAGTGACGCCAAGGGCACGAGAGTCTCTGGAGGCACTTGTGTGAACACTTTGCTAGGAAAGTGGACTGGAGAGTAGATGGTTTCCAGGTTGAAAGCGTGGGCAACACAATGCCATCTCACCCTTGAACAATGTACTTAACCTTCAGTAAATATCCACACACAAGTCCCTGCGCATGTTTAGCTATGAATGGTCCCTTAGATTATTATGGAATCTCAGTGCCATTCTCTGAATAGTGAGCAATTGAAGCTGTGAAGAGAATATTTTTTTTACTTAACAGAGGAGCTGTTATGCCTTCATGGCATTCATGCTTATGCAAAAGAGACACTAAAATGATAGAGCAGCGTTCATTTTATTCATAAGAGCTGGCAGTTTGCTTCTGTCAAAACTGACTGCCTCCACCGATGCGGCATTCAGCTTTTTCTGACAGCTGATGCTTTTCTCTTTTATGCGGTTGTTTTTCTTCCTGGTTAACTGTGAACACAAGCTTATCTGAACGCGACAACCTTGACGTCGCTCCACATGTTCCTTGGGCACGTGTGTGAGGCAGGCAGATACGTCTCCAGTGCCTCATGTTCAGTGATACAATTTTTAATTTCTGATCTCACACAGTATGAATGCGCTACATGCGCCAGCCCTCACAAGATGCTTTTCTCTGTTTCTTAAAAAGATAGCATGCACTGTTATTCATCACTGATTGCCTGTCTGAGACATATTTCTCCTTTTCTCCTTTTCTCTTGTTCAACACCACATATTTTCCCAATTTGATGTATGGTAGGTTCAATAAAACAAACAGAGAATTAATAATTTTAAGAAAAGATAAAAGATAAAAACCTTTATTCATATCCTGAAATATTAAATGTAATCAACAGCACACAATGTAACATTATCAGCTACTCAAATGGTAAACGTTAATGATTGACTGCTATCATCCCAACTATTAGCTTAACCCGCTTATCCTGAATCGGGTCGCAGGGGGGCTGGAGCCTATCCCAGCATACATTGGGTGAAAGGCAGGAATACACCCTGCACAGGTCGCCAGTCCATCGCAGGGCACACACATCATTCACTCACACACTCATACCCACGGGCAATTTAGATTCTCCAATCAGCCTAACCTGCATGTCTTTGGACTGTGGGAGGAAACTGGAGTACCAGGAGGAAACCCACACGAACACGGGAAGAACATGCAAACTCCACACAGAGAGGCCCTGGCCATGCTGCCTGACTGCTATCAATAAAGTATAAATGGTTGGTGTTTTATCATCTGCATTTTAATTAATTAAATCAAGGCTAAAGAGCATATAGATCATATTGCCTTCCTCTGTGAAACGGTGGATTTTGTTGGCAGCCTATATGAAGTCTAAAATAAGGTAAACAAGATCATGATGAAACCCTGGGTGGCATATCAGGTAAGCCACTGGGCCTGTGACATAAGCATATGCTGTCTGTAATGATTTCAGCAAGGAAATGTGTGGAAAGTCTGTCACCTATTTCTGTTTGTTTTGCTGTCAAACACATCAAGCATGAATTTCACAGACAGGCTAGAAGTATGGCTAGGCCATATGTTTTGGAAATAAATGATTAAATAGAGGATTGCGTTCAAAACAAACTGTGCATATGCAAAATCACTGTGTACTGTGGGCATTTTGAATGCCGGTCTGGTGAAGGAGCCAATCAGAGTAAGGTATCTAGGTCATTAGTATGTATGTATCAGAAAGTGAGCACCAGCGTGCTGACTAATGGAGCCTGAGGCATGCCTGATGGCATAGTCACTGAGCATCCTGTGCCAGGTGCCAGCACTTAGTCAGAAAGAACTGGATATATTTAACCTGCCCTGCCAAAAGTTTCTTTTGCCGATCATATTGCATTCATAAGCCTCTTCTTATTAGTCAGGCTTGTTCAATAATCTCTTCCTTAGTGCATGTATGAACGGTTTCAGTATCTAGCCTTGATTCTAGGCGTTTGATTACCTTTGGGGTCTGTCACTGCCATTTTTCAACATGATGACCTGAGTTGTACCAATGAAAGTCAAGGAAGCCTTTTTGGGGCTGACAAATAACAAACAGTCAGAGACATAACAAACAATAGGTATTAAAAACAAACTTTTATTCTTTGAATGGACACAGTGTTACAAAGTGTTCCCTCAATGTCTGCCCTGCAAAGCTCATTATGGGCCAGAAACAAATGAAAATGCAGCGTATACCTGCTCACATGAATCACTCAGAACAACATGTCATCAGGTCACGACTGAGCAAAGGCCAAACGTGCAAAAGCAAGCGACACAAGCTGCTTGCTTTCAATTAACCTTGGAAGCCTTTGACCTTTGGATCCAGAAAATGGCCCTCAGAGTGACAAATTGAACTGCTCCAGTTGGGCTCTGGGCCCTGGCATGGTGCCCACTTAGTACCAGCGAGAGGGAGACATCACACAGATCCCTGCCGCAGAATGCCATGGTCGTCTCAGCCCCTGACCTTCATCCAGGCCACTGACACACAGCTGTGTGCATTCTCCCAGTAATCGGACCCTTGTCTCAGCAGTGAGGGCTCCTGATGGGCTTATAAAAGTGTATCAACCCACAGCCACCAGGCAAGATGTGTGAATCCAGGGCATCGAAACTGGGGTGAGTCTGTGTTAGGGGCTGCACTTTGAGACTGTCACTCTGTCTGGATCCAGTACACACAATTTTGCTTTCACCATCCAAATGTGAAGAATATGAAAATATTACAATGCACAGTCATAAGGGATCTGAAGTGTTTCTTTCAAGCATGTGTCCAGTTTAGAATGTCCTGTCAATGTTGCAAAATATTATATTAATTTGTTGCCAGTTTTATGTATACAATTGGGGGTATATACTGTGGAATATGTGGCTGAAAATAAACACTTAAGCTTGGCAAGCATTTATACATTTTTATTGTTTGAAAAATCATTACAATAATTATGTATCATATTTTGGATATGTTGTTTAACAACCAGTTGACAAATATGTATGTGTTGTATCTCAAATGGGCGCATCACAAATATTTTAATCCAGGCAGATTATATTGTAAATAAATCAGACACAGTACACAGTTGCCCATCTGGTTTTCAGGTCGTCTGTACATGTATCAATGTTTTAAAGGTTGTACAATATATCTGAATTCAAAATGAGACAACATTGGCATTTTAATTTTACTACAGTGGGATTTTGTTAACAGGTTATGGATGAATGCGAAATAAAATAGTTGCATTGTAAAACGGTTGAATTCAAAGAAAGATAAGATTTGCTTCTGATTACAATTATAGAGTGATTAAATATTGCCAATATTTAACCCAAAAGCTAAATCATCTGAATATGCTAATGCAGCCCGCTGTAAACAGTAAAACGCCCTAAACACTCGTAAGGCCAAAACATTGGGAAGGGTCAACAAAGATTGTTGTTATTCAAATGGAAATCGTTTTATCGTCACTTTAAAAAAACGTTTTGTTTGTCACTGTTTAGAGAGCGATTGTTCTGCAATTCAGGAAACTTTCAGAACGCGACGGCGGTCATTTGTAATCACAGCGTTTTTATGCGTCCATTGTTTCTGCTAATGGGCGGTGCAGGCGAAATCTGTCCCCTCCCTTTGCACTTCACGTTTGCTCTAATGGGACAGATACTCCGTTGCTAACATATTAAAGTCACCAGAAGGTGATGCCAAGGTAGAATGCGTGGCTCATCCTCAGTCCGTAGGCTCCCAGTGCTCTCCTCCACACTTGCCCTGTGCAGATCTCATCCTCGTGAAGCTTGCTTGTAAGTATATCAATAGAACTACTCGAACAACGAAGCAGGTTCTATATGGAAATAAGTGATTTTTTATAATGGTCGCTGCGTGTTGAATGAGGTAAATGTACGGCAGTATTCCATCATACTGATTACCATTCATTAGACGTATATGTCAAGCGTGTCATGTGAGATAAAGACAGGTGTATGAAGTATAAAGTTTTGGAAATTGCGCTTGGTATTTACCATTTAAAGCAGGAATGACGCTAAATTCTGAACCGACTGCAACTTTTTTCGCCAATTTGTAGTATAAATATGTATGTGATGCAAAGTGATAGCTGAAGTTACTTTTGACACTAATTAAAACGTTCATACGCGTGTGTATATTTTCTGAGATTGCTATTGTCTTGCATGATTATTCGCATTGATTGCTGGTTTGAAATGTCATGGGTGAATGTTCCCATAGTTTACGCGTATTGACTCTCCAAATTGAAACAGTCTAGACTGTAATTTACAAATGGTGCAATCACTGGACCTGTCAGATAAAATAAATAAACTGTAATCCAGGTCAGATATGTTAGAGGTTTATGAAAATGCACCATCATCAGAGAGAAGAGAGAGGTATAGTGCACGGTAGTCAGCACCGGGCAGCTGTTAGAATTCTGTTGCTCCAAATAGATCCACCTGTTGCAAGTGCGCAAGACCATGTTCCAGATTGACTATTTTATATTTCCTTGTGTGTGTGTGTGTGTGTATATATATATATGTACTGTATAATAATAAAATAATAATAGTAATAATAATTAGTTATGACAATGAAACCATTATATGTTGTAGACTACATGTAATTGGCAGGTAATAGTTTAATTGGATAGTATCACATGTCTGAGTAAGAGGATTAAGATGTCAGAGCGGAAAGAGATATTTTCCTTTTTGGGAAAGTATGCGAGAAGAGTTTTAAATTGTTGAATGACTGAAGTCAAACTGTGTATATGGATTTTATAAAACGAAGGGAACAAGGGGTTTCATTGGCTTTGTAACGACTACTGTGCGACTACTGTAGGCCTATCATGTTTTGTAGAAGTAAAAGTTTTTAGTCTGCAGCAAAATATGGTGCATAGTTCTCATGACAGTTATTCACCAATCAGAGCATTTCTTCTGTGTTTTCTGTGCAGAAGGCACATGTTGGTTGTGATACATAAGACAAATGCGAAACAACATAACGCACCTTCCAGGATCTGTGTAAAACAGCATGCAAGAAAACATTGTAAGAAGCAATGACATCAATCACCCTGCCCGTGGGGGACCACTTTTACCTATGTTATACCCGTGTAGCTATGTAGTTACGGTCTAGCAACGGTCGGACACAGCATGGAGACTCGGACACAAAAATGCAAAGGAACAGTTGTATTTATGAACCAAAGCTGTTTAGAATATTGAAAGAAATGGGAAGTGGTCCAGACAACCACCAGCCGCGGAGTCCCCCAGAGCCCGACAGAGAGAAAGTTAATCGCAGGTGCCGCAGTTTGTTAATTAGCCTACTCTGCCCCGCCTCCTGCAGCTAGGCTACAGGTAAAAAAAAAAAGACACTAGCCAGGGAGACAGGGACGTTGTGTATATATTTGTTCCCCACATATTTAGACTTTTAATGGGACTTTTATTTACCCTTAGGAATTGCCTGTGTTCGTGTGATCGCAAGCGCATGATGGCTGCGTTCAAGGGGATCTGGACCAAGAGTTTCTGGAGGGCGGTCTCTGGGGAGTTCCTGGCGACGATGATCTTCGTTCTTCTCGGCCTGGGCTCCACCATAGGCTGGTCGGCGGGCGAAGAGAAGCCACCGCCCGCTGATCTGGTGCTGATCTCCCTCTGCTTCGGCCTGACCATCGCCACCATGGTCCAGTGCTTTGGCCACATCAGCGGTGCTCACATCAACCCCGCCGTGACTGCGGCCATGGTCTGCGCCCGCAAACTCAGCATCGCTAAGGCTGTCTTCTACCTGGCTGCCCAGTGCCTGGGGGCCACCGCTGGCGCCGGCATCCTCTACCTGGCCACGCCCAGCAGTGTCAGAGGAGGCCTGGGCGTGACTACGGTAGGACTGACGCCCTCAAGATCCAGTCTAGTCTGATCAGCTATCCCTGGTGGTGTTCACTATGCACCGTAAAGCAGTTTGTTGTTGCTAATCAAGTGAAGCAGATCAAAAACAGTAATCCGTTAAATATTACAATGAGCAAGGTAGGCGTTAATTGGTCAGCTCTCCTGTGTAAAACAGTGATTTTTTAAAAACTGTATCCACCATTTTAAAACCAAACTCTTTGCCATTTACTGAAAGGACCATGACCTCACCAAATAGGTTACTGGTTTTGGTATAGCTGCGTTACGGACAGCCGCTAAAAAATGCTTAATAAATGTGCAAGTATCTGATCTGACAGTAAGTATATTTACTCAGGCTTTAATACCGAAAATTGCCAATATGCTGTACAGAGCACTACTCTGAGATGATGAATTTGGGTTCAGAGGTGAGTACATGTTTTTTTAATACATGAAGAAACAGAATGGCTAATTCAGATGTCTGTGATTCCTGCTCCTTAGGTCAACGCTGGCATCTCAGTTGGCCAGGGCTTCCTGGTGGAGCTCCTGATCACGTTCGAGCTGGTCTTCACCGTCTTCGCCACCTGCGACGCCAAGCGCACCGACCTCGGTGGCTCAGCCGGCCTGGCTATCGGCTTTGCCGTGGCAATCGGCCACATGTTTGCGGTGAGACTGGGGGCCATTTTTTCTGTGGATTTTAGTTGTATCGTGCTCGGTTCACAGATTTCCAGTGAAATTATCCTGTTGTTCTTGCATGTGTTTCGCCACCAGTTCATAAGTCCCAACAGGAGCCATTTGAATCCTGTCTGTGGAAACTCCCACAGTCACACAGCAGGGTGGGCTTCCATAGCAATGGTTCCAGTTATCTAGCAACACATTCCCCTCTGGGACTTCCAGGAGGGTAGCTCATAGAGGAGGGGAGGGGGAGGGTGAGGGGGTAACAGAGACAGAGATTTCTGCAGTTTGTAGTTTGTTCAGTCAATGTTAGGGTCAGTCAAAATATGCAGGAAGCGCAAAAATCCATGCAGTAAATTAATGTGAAAAATAATTTAGTGGTACCTACTAACTATTTATAAACCTAACTGATGCAATTTCTAAGCTATTTAAGCCTGAAGGGCTAAATCTACACTGTCTATACAAGCACAAATTCTATTGTAGAAGGAAGAGGGCACATCTAGATTTATTGAAATTGGCTAATCTTTTGAATTTCAGTGGAGGTATCTGTGGTTGCCTAGCAACAGTGAAATAGACTTGTGTGTAAAGCTAGGCTAATTTGGTTCTGGTGAAGTGTTAAAATGGAGATTCTTACATAATATAACATTTGTTTTTTAGAGAGTCATAAAAATGGAAATGGCTATTATTCATATTATTTTTTATTTTAATGAGAGGTAGAGGTGAGCTCAACGTGCCTCCTAATCTCAGCCTGCTTGTGTGTGTGTGTGTGTGGCCATTTAATCCATGTTAATGCTCTGCCCTGGCCTCTCCTCTGTGCTCATACATCTGTGCCCTCTTCACTGTTTCAGATCCCTTACACTGGAGCCAGCATGAACCCTGCACGCTCCTTTGGCCCCGCAATCATCACCTGGACCTGGAAAGACCAATGGGTAAGAGGAAAACTGAAATATTCCACCTTAACTTCGGCTCAAGGTTCGACCTCAACGTGGATTTAATCCCAACAGCGTAAATACATGGCGCATTGCTTCGCAATATTTTTAAGCAATCTCTATAAACTGCAGTGCTGTGTGAAGTAGCCTTTCCTGTCGCTGTGCTAATGAATTTGCCACACGTATCAAGTCTCAGGGATGTCAAGTGCAGACGTTCCAACTGCCAGTAAAACAAGGTGGCCTTTAATGAAGCCACATTCAAGGTCGCAGGCTACACCACTGCCTCTGCAGTCAAAATTTTAAGTGCAACCAAAGTATTTTGGTGAAATGAATCACTGCCAATGTGGCTGGTGCCCCGCGGACCGATTTTATTGGAGTTGAAAAGTTTAGAAGGGGAGGCAAAGACATCTGTGGATGTGGGGTGAATGAGGCTCTGAGGATGGAGATGCCAGCCAGTCTGTGGAGTGAAGTTGAAGGCACCCACTATTGGATTAGTTTTTGTTCAGTTTTTTTAAAACACTTGAATACTGCAGTAAAGTTGTTGTAATGAACCTCTCTGTTTTTAACTATATCTGGGGCGTTGCAACTGTAAATATTTTGAGCTATTTGAAATTAGTGTGTTGCCTTCATGAAAGCCCCACAGAGGAGGTGAGTGAGATGATAACCGCAATACCTTCGTACTGGGGCGTTGATATGCGTGGCCATCTGTTTAACATGGGAAATGGAAGTGTACAGTGTACTAGTGTTCTGTATTGAGTAGTTTCTCTGGTCACGATTGGCCCATTAACAGGACAGTGGGCATGGCTTGTCTGTTGCAGGTGTATTGGGTCGGTCCCATCCTCGGTGGGATCATGGCCGCTGGCCTGTACGAGTACCTGTACTGCCCCGACCCAGAAGTGAAACGCCGTTTTGGTGGAGTCTTCTCCAAAGACACCTCGGGGAAGTACAGGGAGGCCGAGGGCCTGGTGGAGAAGGTGCCATCGGTCCACACCGTGGACCTGGAGAAGGGGGAGAAGAAGGAGGCCTTCAAGGACCCCACCAGTGACGTGCTGTCATCGGTATGACTACCAAGAGCACTGGAGAAGGAGACCAGCCTCTGAAGCTCTGCCTCTCATCTCGTCCCTGCCTAAAATCCGCCTCTTTCTCTCTCAGGTGGGGAGAGCCTAGCCAGGCAGACCTTGATTGGTTGGCTCGCTTTACACAGTAGCATGGAGACCGGCACAGTGGGAAAACCAGAAACCAGAAAGCAAATGTGCCATTCTGACCAGTGAAATCGACAAGCAGCCAAGCAGCCTTCCAGATGTCATTTTCAACCCTCTTGAGTGCAGCATTTTGTTGAAATGCATATCAAATTTGTTATCATAACATCATTACTTTATGTACAGTGAAATTAAATGCAACAATATGGACCCAGTCCTATTAAAAACATTATAGTCACTAATGTATGAGCAACCTAAGAACATACTTAAATTCTCTAATATTTAGTTCCTATGCAATGTTCAACACAAGAAATCTTAATGGCTACAGTGTAAAGTATAGATTCCATGTCATTACTATCAGAGGGAAGTATAGATTCATATTGTGAAGATGCAGTGTAGTTCTGTACTTTCCTCTAAATCTCCTTTTCCAGTGCACATCAATTCCATTTTTTATAAAAGCCTGCTTCTCTTTAATAGCAATGTACTTTACTAAAGCAATTTTGATATGAAAATTTAGTACATAATCAGTTTTTGACAATACGTATACTTTTTTGCAGTTGTAATTATTGCAGCTAAACACTTATTGGTATGTTTACCCTGTAAATATTGTTGTTCTTTAAAAAAGGCACATGGTCTGTGTTGATGCATTGTTTGGCTTCCTACCTTTCATATTCAACATTGCTAGACTTTAAATCAAGTCAAATCGAGTTTGGCTGCTCTACCACAAACCTGTAACGGATAAATTGCAATTTGAAATTGTAAACATCTGTGACCTCAAACTCTGTTGAGCATTTGAATGTCTTTATAACTGTGTTACATTGTCTTTTACAAATGCAAGTTTTTTATTCTGAACGTATAAATATTTGCAAATATAGTATTAATATGGAGGTCTGTGCTTCCACTACGGTGCAGTAACTGTGGAGTTTCTCTATCTGGCTCCCCAAGGCAAGGCTACTTCAAAAACTCCTTTAAATGAATTTGTTATATCAAAATGTATTATGTTATCTTTGTTATAAAAATATGTAGTAAAAAAAATGTTAAAAAATACATTTTGTAATAATATATTCAATAAAATGTTGATTAATTCAAAGGTGGCTTTACTTGTTAATTCAAACTGAACCTCTTCTGCAGAGTCTGGATTCAATCAACATTTGGACTGAAATGGAATTTTAATGGGATGGGGGTTTCAGCAGTGACATGGTTAGGACTGAAATGGGGGTTTTAATGGGACCAGGGTTTTGGTAGTGACCTGGTTAGGACTGAAGTGGGGGTTTTTTTTTAGATTTTTCCCTTTTTCTCCCAATTTGGTAGCCAATTGTACCTCGTCTGATTCAATTGGAGGTCGTCGTATTAGATGTACCGCCCGTACCCCGTCCCTTGGCGGCCCGAATGAGAGCGACACGCCTTCTTCAAGCCGTCTCGTCTCGTGCCCGTTGCCGTGATTCCGAGGCGCCCGAGGTGCTTATTGTGCGGCGATCTAATAACCCTGCCAAGTCCCTCCCTCTGGAGCAGCGAGCCAATTATTGCTGCCCCACGTGAGCCGGCCAAACTTGGCTTTTGGCAGGACCGAGAATCGAACCCCGGTCCCCGGTGTGCAACTGCAGCAAACTGCAACCGCAAGTCCGCTGCATCTTAGCCTGTTGCGCCACCGCGGCTCCCTGAAGTGGGGGTTTTAATGGGACAGGGATTTTGGTAGTGACGTGGTTAGGAGTCAAATGGGTGGTTTTATTAGGACAGGGATTTTGGTAGTGATCTTAATGGGATGGGTTTCAGCATGACATGGTTAGGATTGAAATTGACATCTTATTGGGACAGTTTTGGTACTGACATGGTTAGGACAGAAATGGGTTTTTTTAATGGGATGGGTTTTGGTAGTGATGTGGTTAGGAGTGAAATGGGTGGTTTTATTGGGACAGGGATTTCAGTAATGACATGGACTGAAATGGAGGGTTTTAATGGGATAGGTTTTGGTAATGACATGGCTAGGACTGAAATGTATGATTTTAATGGGACAGGGGTTTTGGCAGTGACATGGTTAGGACTGAAATGGGGGTTTTAATGGGACAGGGGTTTCGGCAGTGACATGGTTAGGACAAGGAGTTAGCTTGTTCCAGTGAACTGTAACATTAGACCTGAACCAGCAGCCAGTAAGTGGACTATGCAGAGGCAGAAGTGATGATAGATCATCTAATCTAACACTCACTGCCTGAGTGAGGAGTGTGTGTGTGTGTGTGTGTCTGTGTCTGTGTCTGTGCGTGCACGTCTGCGTGAGTACACATGTTGAAATTTCCAAGAACTGTAATAAAATCCCATCTATTTATTTTGCTCACTCTTTGTCTTTCAGCGAATGTATTTAATTTCCATTTAAATACTTCCTTCCTGTGGTATAATGGAGATATATGGTTTCTGTGTATATGCTCAGACCAACAGCAGATGAAGCAATGAAGAATAAAGATGACATCGTAGAAGCAGTCTACTGGTTCCAAGTTAGCATGTGCTAACCACTTTAAAGCCATGTGTGGATCAAAATCCCAGCAGGATCATCAGCTCATCAGAAAATATAAGTATCGGTGGAATGAGGATGCAATTCTGTCTGAGCCTTGCATGGCATTTAAATGAAAAAGTATTCTATCTTCTTGAATTAAAGTGTGTTTTAAATCAAAATTCTATCGTAATTCCCTCCTCCTCCACATCAGCTGGTCTGCGATGAGGAAAAGCGCCACTCAGATTCATACTTTGTGAACAGTGCTACATTTTACTGGCTGTTGAGGTGAGTTATGGCACCTCTCACCTTCGCTGAGATCAGGGTGAAAGGTGCTATATAAATGGAATCCATTGCACATAAGTACCTTTAATCACAGACAGACTAAGGGACTATCCCAGGCCCCCATCTCTCAAACCTGGCTCTCTTCTTTACCCCCCTCCTTCACTGGATGCCAGTGTCCAATTTCTGGGCCGTTTGCACTAGTCCATTTATATAACCTCTGGCCTCATGCAGGAGGTAATGGGTACAACCTCTCTTTTATTATTTTTGTCAATAGAATAAGAATAATAATAAGAATAACAATAATAAGAATCCTAATAATATACAATGCTTTGAATAATACATAACATAATAATTAGAGCTGTGAACACTGGGATTCCTCCCATTGAAAACATGCAATGAGAAAACATTGACATTGTGCAACTTCATAGGTTTATGAATGCATGCTGATGACCATTGTAGCCATTTACTAAGCCTTTCTTTCCAATGATATTGCACTTAATTATAATTGAAGTACAACTTTCTGAGGTGCACAATCCACTGGTGACTTTTAAAAAGCCAAAATTAAAAAGTATACTGAGCTAATGAGACAACAGTGCCACCCATTGGTATTGTGCATGTCAAAATGTGAATTGTCCCTTTAACAAATGTATTGCTCTGCTTTTGGTTTCATTCAAATATGTATCACTTATCAAAACATTAAGCGTTATCTATGAGGATATAGGCATTTGGAAGCATGCATCACAAGTATGCTGAATAGCATAGAATATTTTATTAATCTTCAAATAAAGCTAATGTTTATGATTCAAATGGCTTCCACATTGAGTCCTCATTGAAATGAAACAGCATGATTTATCACATAAATTATGTATCACACACACACACACACACACACACACACACACACACACATTCTCCAGCGAAATATCAGATCTTCCTTCTTGGTGCTAAACTTGATGGTAGTTATTATCTTTAACCCACAAGGCATTTTGGCTAGTGACTGGCGCCTGCTGTTATCTCATATGACCAGCAGAGGTCAGCCCAACTTTATGATGGAACAAGATCCTCTATACAGCAATAACAACAAAACATAATTTCTATACATTTTACTGACTCTGTGAAACATAGACTGCACTTCACAGTCTTTCTCTTTGAAGGAGTCAGGCAGTAGACTTTTAGAGATGCTGTAATCTGTTGACTAAGTTGGATAATATAAGTTGGATAGTATAACATTAGTACAGTCGAGAAAGTATAAAGGCATGTGTATATAAGGAAGACAGGAAGACTGGATATACTGCATGTCCATCTTTGTATGCAGTGAGCTACAAATTAAATGGCAGTATTCCTTGTATTTTATATTTCATGTGTTAATGAATAAGGACACATATAGGTGAATGTATTTCTTGCTCCAGAGTCTAGGCTGACCTTGTAATTTACTGGTTGACTCCTGGCAGTTTTCCAGGGAGCAGAATGACTAGACTACTTTTTATCTGTCTTCCTGCCAGTATAAATGTGGGAAACTCAATATCACATTCCTGCACATCATCTTAGCACTGGAAAAGGAAGTCAATTGTGGTTTATTCTGTAGTGCTGATTTATGTGACAAATTCAGTTGACTCATAACTGCAGGTTTCAATAACTTCAGCTCCTTGAATTGTCCTGAGTCCATATTTGAGTTGCTATGAGTGTGTGTGTGTGTGTGTGTGTGTGTGACTGCACACTCATCATTTAAAACTTGTGGGTTCAAATCCCAGGAGGGTCCACAACCATGTCACACTTGAGTAAAGCGCTTCAGATGAATTACAAATTGCAAATACTTGGCCTCAATAATGTGCATAGATGTAAGTCAACCCAGAACAAAAGCAACTAAACCAGCACATTCATAAATAACTAGGATGAATAATTAGCAAAGGCTATGCGATTGAATCTATGGGTATTTGTTTTTCTAAATCCCAATGCATGCTGTGGTTTTTGGGGCTCTGCCTTTCAAATGCCCCATTTCCATTTCCTCTGGCCATTTATGCAAATTCAGGTCTAATTGCTAATTTTCCATTAATTGGGGGAAACTCCAGTCAGTACTTTTATGAAGTGTTTTACATGATAAAGGACAGAGAAGAGAAGAGTGGTAGAAACAGCATGGTAGTCACTGGCTGTCTCCTCATTATGCTAAAATCAAAAGTCACTTCTTCTTCTGATCTTACGTTTACAGTTTCAAACTTTTGACTACCAAGCTCACGCAAACTACAATGGTTAAAAGAACATGACAGGCAGTGTGGAAAGCATCTTTGAATTTCCTTTTGGCTGTCGACAGACATTTATTTATTTATTTATTTATTGTCAACGGGAAGTTGTTTTCAAGGATAAATACAGCCTCATTTAAAGCCAGCCATTTAAAGTGGTAACTTTTATACAAATCATTTAGGTTGTGCAGAGCTGTCAAGCTCGTTTCCTGTCAAGAGAAAAATGTACAATGAGAGACTATGAGAATGTAGCAGGAACCTTGTTAGGAGGAGGTTGGTAAAAACAGAAATATTGTAAAAACAGTGTTATAGCACTGTTATTCACTACAACCTTGCATGGTCTTACTGCAATTTTGTAAAAAGGTCCACTGATACATACAGTACAAGAGAAAGGTTTGGACACACCTTGCCCTTTTCTGCTTTTTCCAAAAAAGCCATTTAGCCAACAAATCAGAAAGTCCTGTTATGTATAAAAACTGTTGTAATTACTACATAGTGAAACCAAAATGTATAGACATGGTTTCATAAAAGCTGAGAATCTGCACTTTGACTACATATGAATTGTTTGATTACAAACAGTGGAAATAAAACATTAATCAAAAAAAGCCAGAAAAAGGCAAGGTGTATCCTTTTGACTGGTACTGCATAAGCTGACATTGATAAACAATTGGAATCAATTAGCAAATGTAAATATTATAATCATAAAGAATGATTAACAACAATGGCAGGGAAACTGTGCTGGGCTAAAGCCCGGAATAGCTCTTATTCTTCAGTCAAAGTTCCAGATTGGCAAGATTTCAGGTGAAATCTCAGTGAAGTTATCCAGCTAACTCAGTAATCGGGCCCTGATATGGATATTGACTAACCAAATAAACATTAATGAGAAAGTATGGTGAACCATGTTGTGAACTTGGGCTTAGAATATTATACATTAATTCTAGGACAACCTAAATGGTACACAGTACTTTTAAAACAGTAGTTTAAGCGCATTTAGATATATGCTCCAGTTTCACATATTGTAGTTACAAAGGGAATACAGATAAATGGTCATTGTACAGTATGTGCAATTTTCCATTTATAACTAATTTGACCATAGTCCAGTTAAAATGTATTTACTATTTATGTGTAGTGTAGGCCTACTGGGTGTCATTATTGTATTAATTATTGTTCTGCTGCTTGTACATAACAAAACTGTAAAAACATCACATATCTGCCATTTAAATATCCGGTGAGAGTGAAACATTACATTACATTTGCATGTACATACTTTAGAAGCGATGTTGTTGTTTTTTTCCAGGAGGTGGCGATAAAGTCTAGAATAATGGTTCTGAAACCACTGATGCTTTAAGACTACTCACTCATTATGTACAGTGATAAAGAAATATCAGTTGCAACGAAGTTTATTCATTCTAATTGGTTTTGTCCTTTACATGGAAAAATACCAAATATCCTTGAACATAAAAAAATGCTATTAAAATAAAAGGACAGAGTGCTAAAGACTCAACCAATTTACTAATGCACTATTTAGCAGCAGCAGTAAAGTCATATTAAATTTAAACATATTTCTTTCTTAAATTCATATTTTTCATTTTAACTAAATAAAAAAAATTATCCTGTATGTCAAAATTATAGCCTGCCACATTTCAGTAACACTGCCTCCAGCGACCAGGCAGAGGATGAAGTCTCTAAAGCCATTGTATGTGATGTGCCTCAGCAGTAGACCAGTTAAGAATATATTTCAAGTATGCAAATATTTTTGAGGCAGGCATGTCATAGGTCACTGCGTGTCATAATCACTTGAAAGATGAGGCATGTAGCAGCCAGCTCTCAACATCAAAATGGCAGAAATGTAGCGCTATCATTGGCCTGTTTGACTGGTGAAGTGACAATGATTTAAACCTGTGAGCCAATCACAGCCAAAATACTCATGAGAGGTCAACTACTCCCTATTCACTCTAGAGCTTGATGTGTGGGCATCAGACCAAGAAAAACTATTATAAAATATAATATTATACTTCCATCCATACTATATTACATACACTATATATCATGATCATACGTTATTATTAGTAACACGTTCACTGTGTAATTGATTTATCATATTGTACATAAACAAGAAGGCCGGCTGAAATGCAATTAATTTAAACAGTGACAAGATCACGAAACAAGGTGGGCAGGGGTTGAAAAAGCATAGGACTATAGCCAATCAACATTAGGGGAGACCATTCTGTGGCCAATTTAACATCAAACAGTTTGATGTCAATGTGGCCACAGGATTATCTGAGCCACACACTGGGGTATATTGAAGCAAGTGTAATTTTAGTCCTTGGTGACCTAGTAAGGACATTAGTTTAAAGCCCTGCTACTCAAATCACAGTCCTTGAGGGTTGAGAAATACTGGTTTTACACCTTTATCTGGGAGTCAGGTGTGAAGACAAACCCTAGTGGCTAAGGTGCATGACTGGGAGCCAGAAGGTTGGTGGTTTAAGTCCCAGTGTAGCCATAATAAAATCCACATAGCTGTTGGGCCCTACAGCAAGGCCCTTAACCCATTGCTCCAGGGGGGATTGTCCCCTTCTAATCAACTGTAAGTCACCTTGGATAAAATGCGTCAGGTAAATAACAAATTATTTTTACAATTGCTATGTTCAGTAAATTACCTGGGAGATAAGAAAACCGATTTGGATTTGAGGGTCTGATATGAGTAGTTTAGTCCACAGACATTTTCTTTCGCAACACAGTATCCCCATCATCACACAGGGCCTTCTACTTGCTCTTGAGAGAAGACAGTAACCCCTCGGGCCCACTGGTCCTAGTGCTTCTGCTAACCAAGCCTGAACCCCACTTAAGTATCAACAGTTTGACGGGAATAATCTAGAGTTAGCAGTAAAATCCAATTAGTAATTAGTAGTTAGTCAGCAATAAGTAGTTAGTGAGCTGTTTTATTGTACCTGTCCTGGTAAAGAAATAACAAAGAATGAAGGGGAAGCATATTTTATCAAAGATCAGTGTACCAATTACATATATTTATTCAGAAGACAACACAATGTGTATTTCAGACCATTTTTCAAAACCTTCAGAAATATAATTCAACAAAGAGCATATCGCTATGAAAATGAATTATTGTTATTATTATTTGGGGAATGGAGGAGGGGGGAAATCCTGTTACAGTTTCACCTGCTGAATAATTCATACAATAAACAAGGAAAGTCTCCCACTTAATAATTTAGACATAGGCTAATATTGATTTATTCGGTGAAAGCTTCCGCCGGCAGCCTCGCCTGTGGTCCTGGAATCAGAATTAAAGGAGGATATAGGCAGGCTAGACAGTAATAACATTTGTATAATTTCATTATTGCTCTCGGCTCAGTTCATTTTCTCCAGTTGCTGTGTGAATTTGTGCGGTTCTCAATCTGCCGGGACTGGTAGCGCAGATGAACCCCAACGCCACGCGGAGAATAGCACATATGCTACACAACCATATATGCTGGGACATATTTCTCATTGTATCACTGGGAGTTACCAATGATTTTACATTCAATACTTCAGTGACATTACATAACCTTCTGAAATAGCAAGCTAGTGTCTGAGAAATTATTGCCATCTGCTGTCTGCTTATGATATCTGCTTCAGTTTGAGGAATTTTAATGAAAATCCCCGCCTCCAAAAAAAGTGTTTGGTGATATTGAACGTGGATAAATGATGGGAAAATGGAAGTCACTATCAGGACTACATATTTACCTTTCCAGTCGGCGCACACCAATTGGAAAATTGGCACTGGTGCCGCAAATTCAAACAATATAACCACTTGACATTGAGCTGCTGGTAGCTTGCTGAAGACACAAAGGTCACCCAGTTTTCCAGTTTACACCAGTCAGCAAATGTATAATTATGTATGGGTCAGACCTGGGTAAATTACGTATTTGTTTTGAATTACTTTTCTGGAGTACTGTAACCTATGAACTACTCTCAAAAAGGGCAAACCCCACCTCTGGTCCTATTGGGAGGCTCAGTTTCAACAGATCAGTAGAGCACAGAAAGGTTTTTGAATCCAAACAAAATATTTTATTTTTGCTGGCAGCAGAGGGCGTATATGAGCAAATGAATAAAAATGAATAAATAATACAAAAAATAATGACAATAATAATCAAATAAAAAGGCCCATAGGCCTGGATTTTCAAAGGATGTTCAAAGGATGTTCTAAAATAAAGAAAGAAAGAAACCAGTTTAAATGAACACATTTAAAATGCGATTAATCCAGATATTGTGCACCTGAGACCTGGTCAGGTTCCTGGATGGTAAAGGGTGTAATACGCAATACCATAACCTTCCTCCAGGGGCTCAGTCCCAATCCTAGGGCTCTGAATCAAGGCAAAAACCCACAAGAAGCATTTGATGAAACACATTAATTTTGTTAACTATTACTGCCTTCCCTGATAACTAATATTTAGCCAAATACTGCAGGGGCACAGAGAAATGACCAAATAAGAAGGGAAGATATGTCCACGGGACATTACTGGGGGAATGCATTTAAAATGTGGCTCTTGCCTCAGAGAAGCATTATTATTGCTGCCCTCTAGAGGGCCAGCATGTAATAGGATTACATTTTATTGGAGCCATCACCACCTCCAGCCGTATTCCTTATTCATAGCCAGTCACGAGATTTGCCGTTTGTCCATTTGTCTGCAGTGGAGAAAATAATCCTTATGATAAATATCATGCATGTAATATGGTATGTAACTATGTTTCAAAATAATTTGTGAGGAGAACAACCCATCAAATGCCCTATTGTAGAAGCTTTTCTTCTTTGAATTAAAAATATATAATTTACCTATGTATTGTTTGAGATATATATTTAAACATGATACCACTCTAGGTTCCTCTATGATTTGCATTTGAAATTAATTTATGTTACATATTTACAGTGCGTTCTGAGACTTTAAATGGACTATGCATTTTGTTTTATAGTTCAGCATTTAATTTCTTAATTTGGGTACTTACTTTTAAATTGAGACTTCAGGCATTGATATTCAGAATGCCTTACACAATGTACCTTAGTTACATGCTACACATATGCTACCATTTCACTCAAGCTCAAAGTTTTCAGTCTTAATCTGTAATACTTAATACTATTACAAGAATATAACCGCAAAGCCACACGCAGTGGTGCATTTTGTTCTGTGTCATTGAATAAGTGCTCAATACCTCAGAGGAGTTTGAGGTCAAACAGCTTGATTTCAGATAAACAGGACATGCAATCCATGCATCAAAGTAAACAACATCACTGGGTAACAGTAACACAAACACAAATATGAATTAAGACAGGATACTCATGATAGAGCAGAGGGAAGGCATAAAGTTCAGATCACCATGCCTAGTCATGATGGAATTTCCATACCACATAAACGGTACAACAGTTTATTTCTAGTGCGAATTTATCTGGCTCCCGCTTACATCTTACATCTGTAAGCGATCTAAATAATTATTTCATCAAAAAAACTAACAAAAAAAAAAAAACACTCTGTATCATTGTTTTCCCTTTCCGATAGGGGCTGGCTTTCATTCCTGTAAAAGCACTGACCAACTTCCAAAGAAATGCCAAGCACCAAATGTTACCAGACTATCTGCAACATTCAGTACTTTATTAAAACGATTATATACCAGGTACCAGGGTTACACTTTGGTCTCTCCAGGACAGAAGACAGAAACAAAAAACCAACGTCCCGTCCCAATTTTGGACGAGGTCTAAACTTGTGCTTAATCTTTGGTATATAAATAAAGATAAACAAATCTTTCTAAATATTCAACCTCAATTACATTTCATTCTTAAGAAGAATGAAGATATGTATACAATTACTTTATATTTTGTAATTGACTTCATTAATCGACCATTATACAAAATAAGTTTTGATGCGTTATGGTCAATTCACGTCACTTCCTGTCAGGCCAGGCTTGACTGTCGCACAGTATTTAACGCATAAAAGGGTGCGTAAATAATGTCACCATTTAAAGGAATGCACAGGCAAGAGAAATACAAAACATTTAAAATCAATTTAACACTGACCACAATCAACAGGTTGCACGACCTCGTCAATGTGCGTTTTGTCTGTTCTTACTTCTGAAACGGACATTAAGTGATGCATGTGTAAGTCAGACACGACCAACAATCTATATAATTGTCATCATCTGCTCCCTTTCCATCGCTGGCAAAGAAACACTCCATCCATTTGCAGAAAGCGCCCGAGGGAACGTTACATCAAAACTAATCATAACGATTAAAATCAGCTTTTCTCTGCAAGAGGAAAGCAATCGGCACACTAGAGGAAGGACTGACTGTTAAATGCCGGAAAACTGTTAAATCATTTAAAATGTATTTTTTGGGGGATAAATAATACTTGGGGGGGAAAAACATTTTAAGGAAGGCCAATGCACTGCCTTTGTGGTCTGTTAATTCAGCAAGAGTTTTATTTTGCAGATCGGTTTAGGCTGGGTAGAGGCATGAGCTAATTGTATCCTGATCTTTGCCTTGAGGGGTTTCAAAGCCCTGGAGCAAGTGTTCTCTGTATTTTGTTCTGTCTACCTAAGCCAAGCTATTGCATTTCTCTTTAGTGTTGCGAGGGAAGCAGATCGCGGGCGAAATCTGAGGAAAGGAGAGCTGAAAAAGACTTGATGCTTGTCGTTGTTTCAGGTAAGGATAGCTAAATTCGTTTTGCAATTATTTGCTGAGGCTGGTAAGGCTGGGACATTTAGCGCGCAGCCGCTTTTACGCATGTGCCACGAGAAGCGCCACAGTTCTAACAGAAAAAAAAAATATTTAACCACTTCCTGGGAAATCTTGGGTGTTTTAGTCGCTGTAGCTGCCTTTAAACGCATGCTACAGAAATCAAAACTCGTGGATTATTCGACTGGAATTCGCTCGCCCTTCGAACGAGAAACCATTGCGCCCTCGGTTTGAATTAGCTACTGGCACGAAGCTAAAGCTCCGAAAACAAACTAGTTCTTCCTCTTCTGGTGTGCTATTCCTACACACTATCATAGCGACTTTTATTTTAGGGCAGTAGCTGTTCCTTATCTTTGATTGTTCGTTACCAGTTTCGTGTCCTGTGTGTCCTAGATCTGTTAATGAAAGGCGCCATTGTGGGGTAATTTTGCCGGAGGGTTTTTTTTTTTTTTTTTTTGTAATTTTGGTAGACAGGAGGCACCCATTACACACACACGTCAAAGCTAAACCCATGAATCACCTCTTAGTACTTGCCGTCCCGTTGTCGGAGAGTCTCAACCTTTTCTTTTTGCCAAGCCTACATAAAGAAAGTGTATTTTGTGTCCGCGAGAACATGGTCCCCAGTGCCCTTTTCCGCAGGAACTACAACAGTACAGACCATACTTGCTAGACTCCGATTGCTTTGAATGCGTGAGCCGAGAGTCACGACAAAGAAACTCGCCTTTTCTTTTATGTTGGAAGTTGAGCAGAATGAAATGCGCTATACATTTTATGTTCTCGGACGATGTGGACGGGATTTAAATAGCTGTTTGGTTATGGTATGGGACTTTTATAGCAGAGAAACGGTTCCTGGCTAAACCTACTTCGGATCGGTTTGGATAAAGATGTCCTGAAATGAAGACATGTTTTAAGATTGTATATGCTTAAGAGTATTCTAACTATTATGTATCTACATTATATATACAGCGACGTTGATCGGGGTTTGCAAACAACACACGAGAGCCAAAACGTATGTAGCCTAAGCAATTCACATGCAAATGAATTATTCTGCTGCGTGACTGGTACGCATGTGTGACTTTCCAACGCGTTTTCAATCACGTCAGAGTGATCGCTGAAATGGTACTCAACTGAATGACGCTGTGTGAACAAAGTTAAAGTGATATCCATCTCTGCTTTGCTAACGTTCTTTGCTAGTTCGAAGTGAACGACCTAACTTTTGTCCACGTTTCATCTGACTATAACCCCCGCGATGGTTATTCCTTTACTTGCTTCTATGCATTTGTTTAGTGAATTATTTGTTGTACATTGCAAACGTATTGTCAGAACCGTCCACCCACTTGCTGGCTTCCTGTGGTTGTAGATGCATATCCTGGTAAATGACTGAGAGACCGGTTAGTTGGCTTGATTATCGTTCGCGAATGAAAAGGTGGGCGTTTTAATTTAGGTCAGTAGGTTGTAGGTTTTAATCCTCCGTGATAGGTGAGCCCCCTGTATTTCCTTGTCCCGGGTGCCATTATATGCATTCCAGAGCACAGTATTCTTGCACTGGTATGCATACCGTACGTCATCTCAGTACCAACTTTGAAGATCTATTCAGCTAGGACAACAGTAACCCTCGGTTGCATTTGGGTTCTGAACTTTCTGTAAAGAAGGTGAAAGTAGAAAACTAATTCAGTGACATTAGCGATGTTGCCTAACCTGTTTAAATTAGGAACTTTTTGACATAGCGCCTAAAAACGTTCTACAAAATATTTGAGCGGGCCAATTTAAACCCGACCTAGCCCAAGGGAGACGGTCCCAGTTGTGTCTTGTCAATGCACTTTCCACCTAATTGCTAATGATTTACGGACTTTAACCTGCGATGTCTAATCTTCACCCACTTATTCAGAAACAGTACTTAATATCTAAGGGGGAGAGGGGTTTTATTGACATTGTTGATTTAGGTGTGTGTTTAGCCTAACACAACGATGGAATAGGCACATTATTTGGGACTGGATTGGAGTATTTCTAGTTGTTAGAAAGGGATTGTTGCATTTTGTGATTGCTACTATGGCTCCTGTAAAGAAAACAAAACACTAAGAGATTACTCTGCCTTTGAGGGAAGGTGGTGCCTGTTGGTGGAGTGATGTGAATGGCCTACGTTAAACCTGTGCTCTCACCTGTGTAGCCCACAGTTGCACAGCACATTGTGTAGGAGGTGGATTTGGTTTCTTCAGAGCAGCACAGCTCTGAGTGTTCCATGCAGTCACCCCCACCCCCCTATATCACTGTGAATTCATAAGGGAACAAATGAGCATTCGTTCACAAGGTGCAGTCCTACACTCTTTTTACTGTCTTTTTATTTGTTTGCTTTTGCACACGAGCCAATATTTTTTTTTTGTGGAAACATGCCCACTGTTTCTTCACATCTCCCTCAGGGATTCCCCGACTTGCAAGTGATTAAAGAGTTGTGTTGAAAACAGTATGTGTCTTTTGCCTGCTCTTATCAAAAAACCCTATACGGCTGCCTTCTGCTGGCTCTTATCGCTGTCTGTGCAAACGGCATACAGATGAGCACGGAATCTGACATTGCCACAAAAGGTCTGAAACTCAAACAGCAACTAATTGCGAATTAGGTTCTGAGGTCTGGAAACTCTCCTACACATTTTAAGAGGCTCACACAGGCCAGTAGTGTGAGTCATCTTGGGTGATGTTTCTCCTGGGGGGAAAAGAAAAGTGAGCAAACGGTCTCTTAATCCTTTCTTGTTCGTTTAATGTTCTTGTAGTGCTAAGCCCAGGGAAGGCTTTGCAGGGTGAACTGATTAAATAAGATTAACACGTAGTGGTAGTTGTCTGACATGGACCATTTATGATTTTGATGTCGGATGCTATTGGTTTCTGTGTGGCCGTGCAAATTCCACGGTTCTCATGCAGTTTATATAAAGCACTTATTTAAATGTCATTTGTGTTTAGGCTTTTGTAGGTTTTAGATTTATTGCAAGAACAGAACATTTGCATTTTCATCATGTCTCAAGTCTATGAGCTTGGTATTGCATGTCCTCTGAGCTGTCACAGAACTGTAAACGAATGGAGATGTTCTCCCCTCATCAGACGTTGGCTGGTTCTGGTAATGCAAGACAGCTGACCAGATACGCTACTAGATTGCTGTGCAGCATGACTTTGCATGAAGATTTGTGTTAGTCTTTCAATTTGTGTGTGCGAACTAGAAGAACATTACCAACTGTCAATGACTGACATTTTTATTGCATTTCGGCTGCAACTGTATTCAAATCAGCCTGTCTTTTGGAAAAATGCAGATACATTTGTGAAGAGGATGGATAAATATTTCCCAGGTACCAGGAAAAAAATGTAGGTGAGGAGGACTGCTGTAATATGGTGCAAGAGAAAACAGACATTACATTGTATTGGCATTTAGCGATTCCTCTCATCCACAGCGATTTACATAAGTGCATCAATACGTCCATTGATTACACGCTGCAAATCCAGAGACTGCTGGGCGATTTTAGGGATGGAAAATCAAGTCAAGTCTGATAACTTTTAGCAGCTACTGTAACCATTTGTGGTATAAGACTGGTGACTTTTAAGACATATTGTAATAGTTTTTGTTGCTGAGTGTGATCAGAGAGCATGATCCACTCTTTAAAACCAGCGATCGCACAACCTTTGATGCCTAATCAAACATAGTTCCAGCCTTGCTTGATGGTTATCAGAGGAATGCAACGGTTGAGTTGAGACCTTTTTTATGTACTTATTTTGGGCTCAGAAGCTTTTCAAGTAGCAAAGATGTTCCAGAAATGAAGCTGCAGATTTGTTCTGGTTGGTTGGAGAACCGTTCATACTGAGTTTACAGTAGAAGACTGACCTGAGCTGGGTTTGTATTCAGTGGTTGTCTGTTTCTGCATTTTGCACAGTACTTTCTGTGTTTTAGCCAGGCCTTTGGAAATGAGATAAATAATTAGATGCTACACATTTGAATAACTGCAGACACACATGGGCAGACAAAAAAAGCAAGTCTTACTTCCTGTTTCCCAGAGTGCATGCCCCACATCCACATTCTTACGCAACACACCAGCCTAGAGGCCAGGCCCAATCCCTCTTAGTGAAACTGTGACAAGTAGCTGCAAAGGATACTTAATAAATACTACTTTAGGAGTAGGAGTAGTAAAGGAAGCTTCTCTTTGTTTTTTAGGAGACATTTCTGGCTATGTCCGGCATCTTTTACAGTAAATTAGTTGCCACTAATGCATGACACTGCTAAGGCAGCCCATTACCAGCCCATACTCCTGGGCTTCATAGTCCAGTCAGTGTGCTTTTCTATTCCTGTGTATCGGAGGCAGTGTGTCGGCTCAGGGCGCAGGCCGTTCCCAAATATCTTTCAGGTTTCTGGGTAAATACTAGCTCTTGATCATTTATACACATTTGGTGAATTATGTGTCTTCAGTCAGCACCTGATTGGTAAAATGCCAAGTGCCTCTAGCACTTTCACCTGCATTCTTATCAACTGATAATGAATCCAATTTGGCAGTTATTGGGTTCGAACACAGCCAAAACCAGAGACGTTTCTGCTCCTCCAGGACTTGGGTTTCCCCATTTCTGTATCAGACTGTGCATAGCATTTCCTTGAGCACAGACCCTGCTTTAGTATGTTCCTGTGCTTTTCATCTGCTATTCATTATGTTGTTGTAGAAGGAGCAGGTCTACGTGGTCTGCCTCCAATGAACTACAGACGTAATTCATTAAAGTTGGGGAAATGCCTTCAGGCCAATGGGACAAACAGTGGTGGAAAAAAAGGAACCAGCTCAAGGACCACTAACCCTGGTCCTGGAGGGCTGCAGATTGGGCTGATTAATTTCAGTAGTGGATTGCACAGCTAACTCACCTCACCTGGTTCCTCAGCTCTAAATAATTTTAAGGTGAAACATAGCAGACCTGTGACCCTCCCAAGGATGGCAGACCTACCACTACAGAACTTGAGTCCTGGAGGGCTGCAGTGTCTGCAGGTATTTGTGGTTTCCTTTCAACCAGCAGCCAATCAAGGCCTAGAGAACAAGGTGTGTGGAGTTTTTATGCATCTATTGTGCTGAAACACACCAAAAACCAGAAGACACCAAAGCCCACGAGGGCTGGAGTTTGACACCTCTGTCCTAGAGGGCCAATGAGGAAGATTATGCTGCACTCAAGAAGCAGATTACTGCTGAGGAGTAACTCAGCAGTAATGAAGATGCAGAGGTTTCAAAAGCCCAATTTTCAGTTTAAATCCCTCCTGTCTGGACCTCTGCTAATAAATAATGCAATTAGTTGCAGGTCATTTATTGTGCTTGGGCAGTTTAAATAAAGAAAACATCTGGTTAAATGCTTTGCACCTTACAGATTCTGCCTTCAGGTGTGCCGTTTTCACACAGACTATAGAACGGGGTATCCCCGTCCCAAACTGAGACTTCTACAGTTTGGGCCAACATATGGGCCATTACTTTCTAATAGTACAGCAGATTACTCCATGGATACTAATATATGGCCCCTGCAGAAAGCAGTACTGCTGGTTCTACCTGATCATTAAGTAATTGATTAATGTCACTGACTGGCTGGAAATAGGCGGCACGGATGGTGCAGTGGGTAGCACTGCCGCCTCACAGCAAGGAGGTCCTGGGTTCGAATCCCCGTCGGCCAGGGCCTCTCTGTACGGAGTTTGCATGTTCTCCCTGTGTCCGCGTGGGTTTCCTCCGGGTACTCCGGTTTCCTCCCACAGTCCAAAGACATGCATGTTAGGCTGATTTGGAGAGTCTAAATTGCCCGTAGGTATGAGTGTGTGAGTGAATGGTGTGTGTGCCCTGCGATGGACTGGCGACCTGTCCAGGGTGTATTCCTGCCTTTCACCCAATATATGCTGGGATAGGCTCCAGCCCCCCTGCGACCCTGTTCAGGATAAGCGGGTTCAGATGGATGGATGGATGGATGGATGGCTGGAAATATCAGTCATCTGGTCTCCCAAGTCTATGTCAGTACCTGATTGGTGGGGAAGAATGAACCAGCAGCACTACTGGCTCAGGGGCCATATTTGAGGAACCCCAGATTTTGCCTTGCTTTTACAGGACTGTATTCAGCACACTCATTGGCCTCATTAACACCTGTATTTAATTGGGAATTTAATGAGACCGTTGATTTGAAGTTGTCAAAGCTAAATAGAGTTTATGAATAATTAACCCCAGGCAATGCATCTACTTACTCATTCCAATTACAAAAAGATAACTTATTTCTTGTTTGCAGTGATGACCTTGGTGAATCAAAGTGGATGGATGCAAGGGTTTATTGCCAGTCAAAAAGAAATATATATATATATGTGCAAAATTTTCTAAACTTGTAAGATACATTTTTTTTTTGGACTGGATCAGAGGGTTATTTCACAAGCCAGATTAATGAGATTTTTGGATGACAGTTACCTTTCCAAAGGTTACCCAGCTATGTCCTTATCCCTATTTGTGAAGCTCTGGTCTATGATTTACTGTGCCGTCTGTAAGTATTTGGACTTTTTAAAAGTTATTTTTTTGCACTGTACTTCAGCACACTTAAGTTGAAATAAAACAATGACTATGAAGTTAAATGCAGACATTGAGCTTTAATTTAATTTTCTATACATAGTCCCCCCTATTTGAGAGGACCAAAAGTGATTGGACAATTGGCTGCTCACATGTTTCTTGGACAGGTGTGTTAAGTTTCATCATTATTTCATGCATGAAAGCGTGAGCAAGGTTCTACTAGGAGTGCCATCTGCATTTTGTCTCTCAACATGAGGACCAGTGAAGCAGTAAAGCAGGCCATTATTAGGCAAAAAAATCTGAATAAGTCAATCAGAGACATAGCCATAAGATTGTGTGTCAAAATCACCGGTTTGTTCCATTGTTAAGAAGCAGGAATGCACTAGTGAGCTTGCCAATGGCAAACAACTTTGTAGACCACGAAAGACCAGTATAGTGAATGACCGAATAATCCTTCAAATGGTGAAGAAAAATCAATTTGTAACTATTCAACAGATCCAGAATGCTCTACAGAATGTAGGCGTAGATGTGTCAGACAACCATCAAGAGAAGACTATGCCAGTATAACCTCAAAGGGTTCACCACAAGATGCAAACCCCTGGTAAGCCTTGAGAATGAAATGGCCAGGTTACAGTTTGCAAAATGTACATTAAAAAAACAAGTAGAGTTCTGGAACATGTTATGGACTGATGAGATGAAGACCAACCTGTACCAGAGTAATGGAAAGGCAAAAATGTGGAGAAAATACGGAACAAGGTCATGGTCAAAAGCATACCACTTCATCTGTCAAACATGGTGGAGGTTGTGTTATGGCTTGCGCATGTATGACTGCCACTGGAACTGGCTCACTTGTGCTCATTAATGTCACTGCTAACAGCAGCAGCAGCAGGATGACTGACGAAATGTACAGAAACATCCTGTCTGCTCAGATCCTAGCAAATGCATCAAAACTGATTGGACGACGCTTCATCATGCTGCAGGACAAGCCATAAAATACAGCCAAAGCAACCAAGCAGTTTTTTGGGGCCAAAAAGTGGTTTAGTCTTGGTCAATCACCTGACCTCACCTGACCAATTGATCATGTATTTCACTGAAGAACTGAATGCAAATGGGCCCCGAAACATGCAGATCATCACCGGGGATACCTAGATATTTGGTGATGTCTATGGGTCGCACAATTCGGGTGGTCATCGATTGCAAAAGATTTGCAATGAAATGGTGAATATGTTGACAGTTGACAGATTGTGTTAATTTGTCCAATTACTTTTGGCCCTTAATATTGGGGGACTATGTATGAAAATTAAGCCTGGAAGTCCTAAGGACATAGTGATTGGTTTTTCAACTGTTTGTTTGCTGGAGTACAGAGCGAAAAACAACAGAAAATGTGTCACTGTCCAAATTCTTACGGACTGCACTGTATGTATGTCCTTTATGTTTTTTTGTAGGATAACCCATCTAGTATGTCCAGGCCCATGGCAACACGATCGCCCGTATCTCCGCTGAGTAACCAGGGCATCCCAACCCCTGCACAGCTCACCAAGTCCAACGCGCCTGTACACATCGACGTGGGCGGCCATATGTACACCAGCAGCCTGGCCACATTAACAAAGTACCCTGAGTCCAGGTAAGAGACTGTGCTACAGCATTCACACTTATTCATTATATAGCGAGTGCTATATTGCTACATGTGAGTATGTGATATGCTATGCTATATGTAAGCAAGTCATTCTGAATTACATGGCTATATGGACATGTGGGCATTTATAATTTGAGAATTGGCATGCAGTATCTTTCCATGCAGATTGTTTTTGCCGAGTGTTCAATGTTTTAAGATTCTTGCGGGTTTTGGAATGGGATGGTATCCTTTTTGATATTTTGAAACCGCATTCTCCGGTGAGTTTACCAGAGAAACCAATAGGCCTACTTCAGCTTTAATGCCTCGAATGACCAGATGTGATATGCGGGAGCCCCTGGTCTCACTGAGCATGTCAAGCGGTCAGGCGGTTCGCTGCAATTGCACGTGCCCAGTTGCGCTGCGGTCTGAAGGGGAACGCTTGCGGCCCCACGGCCGGGGGACGGTGGCGAGCTGATGGCGTGGCTCAGTGGATGTGACGGTTCAGACCTTTCGGTCTCGTTAGGACGACAGGGACACGCTGCGGGGCACGAGACACACGCTTTGTCATGGCCAGGATGACTCCTGCAGACAGCATCCCACGTTTCAGTTCACTAACATTTCTTGATATTTGTAAAGGGTCAGTCCACATTGATGGGATGGTAGCCATCCACAGCATTCGTTGGGGATTTATAGAATCCTGTTTTGTTGAGTCGTGTGAAAGAGTTGTGCTTTTCCACACAGTGCTTCTGGGTATGGTATGATTCATTGCCTGAAATGGATATTATGGTGTTGCCTTTTTTATCGTGCAAAGACCATCTGCAGTGACCTTGGAGGAGGGATTTTTTTTTTTTTTTTGGGGAAGCATTGTCATTCTGTAGGTTCTGCCGATTTAATCAGTGATGTGACGCAATAAATTGTGTTTGTTTTTTTGTTTTTTTGACCAAACAAGACCTTGCAAGCACTCTCTTGCTGTGTCCGGCTACAGTCTCTCGTAGCAGAATGACACCTAATCCAAAAACTAAAAATGAAATGGACAATTGGAGAAAAAAATTTTTCTGTTAATTTGTCAGATGTCCCAGCAGCATTAAAACAGAGTATCCAGGGCCATCTGGATGGATGGATGGGTGGCTCTTTATACCCTGGCTTCCCTTAAGCGATGCCCCAGGCTGGCATCTTGCCCCAACAGCTCCCTACCAGATGGCACTGACCGCTTTATCAGGTCATCCCCAGTATGCCTTATGCTTTGTCTTTGTGTGTGTCTTGCGTGTCAATCACAGTCCCACATAAATCACATTATACGACTTAATGCACACAGCTGCATGAGTGTTTTTTTAATAATACAATAAAACTGAAGACAAGAGGGTCACCTGAATAAAAAGGAAATGTACTCGCTGCTTAAAGGATATTTTCTGATTCTCTCCATCCCCTGTCCCACAGAATCGGTCGGCTCTTTGATGGCACAGAGCCCATCGTCCTGGACAGCCTCAAACAGCACTACTTCATCGACAGGGATGGCCACATGTTCCGGTACATTCTCAACTTCCTCAGGACCTCCAAACTCCTCATTCCTGATGACTTCAAGGTCAGTCCTAAACTCCTCCACCGGTCTCCCACAGCCAGTGGCCAGCCTGTGTTTCTGTCTCTTTATCACTGTGGGTTCCCCGTTAGGCCTGCTCCCAGGTAAAGGGAGGGTGGGGGGAACCAGCAGTTCTCACAGACCTCAAGGACCGAGTAGTTGCTGATCCCTCATAAAGTAGTGGGATTTAACACAAGCGGGCAATTCACTCCATGACTGTCTTCTACATACTGGACTGAATAGCATATGACTCAATATGGGGTTATGGTGGCTAGCAGTACCATGTTGCCTCAGAAGAGAGCGGTTCCCTGTGGTCAGTAGGAAACCCACGGCCTGTATGACGATGGAGGAAAGCTCTACCTGTCTGAACTCTTGAATCAATGTGATGATGCTGGCTTATGAATAACATCTGCACAGTCAAGTGTTAAATCAACTCTTGGAAGAGTACATATAGTCCCTATTTTTCTACCGGTGCATCTCAAAAAATGTGAATATCGTGGAAAAGTTTTTTTTTTTTCGTAATTTAATTCAAAAAGTGAAACTTTCATATATTCTAGGTTCATTACACAAAGTGAAATATTTCAAGCCTTTTTTTGTTTTACAGCTCATGAAAAATCCAGTATCTCAAAATATTAGAATATTACATAAGACCAATCAAAAAAAGGATTTCTAACACAGAAATGTCGACCTTCTGAAAAGTATGTTCATTTATGCAGTCAATACTTGGTTGGGGCTCCTTTTGCATGAATTACTATATCAATGCATGTGGCATGGAGGCAGCCAGCCTGGGGCACTGCTGAGGTGTTATGGAAGCCCAGGTTGCTTTGATAGCGGCCTTCAGCTCGTCTGTATTGTTGGGTCTGGTGTCTCATCTTCTTCTTGACAATACCCCATCGATTCTCTATACGGTTCAGGTCAGGCGAGTTGGCTGGCCAATCAAGCACAGTAATGCCATGGTCAGCGAACCAGTTACTAGTAGTTTTGGCACTGTGGGCAGGTGCCAAGTCCTGCTGGAAAAGGAAATCAGCATCTCCATAAAGCTTGTCAGCAGACGGAAGCATGAAGTGCTCTAAAATCTCCTGGTAGACGGCTGCGTTGACTCTGGACTTGATAAAACACAGTGGACCAACACCAGCAGATGACATAACACCCCAAATCATCACTGACTATGGAATGAAACTTCACACTGAACTGCAAGCAGCTTGGATTATGTGCCTCTCCCTCTTCTTCCAGACTCTGGAACCTTGATTTCCAAATACAGCACTCTGCAAACAGCCGGCCCTTTCAGCAGTGGCCTTCTGTGGCTTTCCCTCCTTGTGTCAATGAGTGTCTTTTGGACAACTGTCAAGTCAGCAGTCTTCCCCATGATTGCCTGACCAAGTACTGAGTGCATACATTAACATACCTTTCAGAAGGTCGACATTTCAGTATTATAAATCCTTTTTTTGTTTGGTCTTATGTAATATTCTAATATTTTGAGATACTGGATTTTTTATTTTCATGAGCTGTAAGCTGTAATAAAGATTAAAACAAAAAAAAGGTTTGAAATATTTCTAGACTATGTGTAATGAATCTAGACTATATGAAAATTTCACTTTTTGAATTAAATTAGAAAAAAATTAAAACCTTTTCTGAGATGCATCAGTACAATCTATTTGAGTTGCATGAACACTGGGCATTTTACAGCTGTGCAGGAGAAAAAGGGAAAACATTCTTTGCTTAAATATGTCCTCTTCATAAATTTGCCGATACAAATTTATTATTGGATTCTGGGTTCTGTATTTTGGAATGTATATCTTATTAACGGTTGTGATTTAATGGCTCAGTGCTTTAATTCTGTTTTAATGTGTCAGGCCCAAGGATTAGTGTGGCTGTGGTAACAGCAATAATCGGATCCAATCATTGCTAGGGAGATGGCTTCCTGTGCTCACACTCTTATGTGGGGCATATGTCTGCACTTTGTGCGTCTGAAGGTGGTAATTTCACTCTTAATTACCAGTGTGCCCTGGGGGAGCTCAAATGACCGCAGCGGCTGATTGGCTATTCTCTGAGGGACTGATAATGCATGTGCTGATTGGATATTCTCGGGGGGTCTGATAATGCAGAGCTACTTCAGCTAAAGGAACCATTTCAAAAAGCAATGTGTATATGAATATAAACTTAGCGATGTTAGAAAATCATATGAAATCTGGACTGCTTTTTGTAAATTGAGCTTGGGCTATTTTTTTCCCATCTCCCATCAGCTGCCCCTTCCTAGATGACAGCTACTTACAAAGATAAAATGTCCTGTAGGTCTTAATTTCAACACTAATTTGGCACGTCTGTTACTACTAATTCACAGCTCAATGAGATCTCTAGCTTTGTTAGGGTTGGGGTGAAAATCTCCTGGAACAGGGTTTGGCATCCCTGGTATACAGTATGCATGCCTCCTGTAACATGCCCCCTACAGGACCACAGTTAGTTGTACCAGGAGATATACTGGATATAAGTTCAAGTTCAATACTTTATTGCCATGTCAATACAAAGTTGATTGGAATTGTTCTTAGTGGATTTCTTATTAAAGCAGAAGTACAAGACAATGCAACAGTACAGTATGCAGCATCACAGGATTATAATAATGGCTATAATAATGTTGCTAATACTAATATAAATATAAGAATAAGTGGAATGTATAAATGAGTGTATAGATGTGTGTTGTGACACGGGTCTGCTCTCTGCTGCCCCCTGCAGGACTACAGCCAGTTGTACGAGGAGGCGCGGTACTACCAGCTGCAGCCCATGTTGTCGGAGCTGGAGCACTGGCGGCAGGAGCGGGAGCAGGGCCGGACTTTGCGGCCCTGCGAGTGCCTGGTTGTGCGCGTAGCCCCCGATCTGGGAGAGAGGATCACACTGAGTGGGGACAAGGCCCTCATCGAGGACATCTTCCCCGAGATCGGCGACGTCATGTGCAACTCTGTCAACTCCGGCTGGAACCACGACTCCACGCACGTCATCCGCTTCCCCCTCAATGGATACTGCCACCTCAACTCTGTCCAGGTGACCCAGGCCTTCTGTTACTGGCAACCTCTCTCTCTCTCTCTCTCTTCTCTCTCTCTCTCTCTCTCTCTCTCTCTCTCTCTCTCTCTCTCTCTCTCTGTCTCTCTGTCTCTCTGTCTCTCTGTCTCTCTGCTCTCTCTCTCTCTCTCTCTGTCTCTCTCTCTCTCTCTCTCTGTCTCTCTCTCTCTCTCTCTCTCTCTCTCGCTCTCTCTCTCTCTCTCTCTCTCTGAGAGCAGTCAGGGACGTGCTGTGCTGAGTCCCAGTGTAATCCTGCTGGGTTATTAAAACCCGCTGCCCCCGGCCTCTGTGGCTGCACTAATGGAGAGGAGATGGAGATGGCCGAGGGGGAAGCGGGGCAGATCTTTGTAGTTTGGCACACGGTCTGGCCGCCGAGGGCCGCCAAGCTCCCGAGAATGCCAACAGTGCCATGGATTACCCACAATGCACCCCGGGGGTTCTCTAATGGAATGTGATCTCCAGGCCCCCCGGTGATGTCTGCAAATGTCTACAAGGCCATCGTCTGCTCACGCTGAGGCCTCGCTGCAGAGCTTTCTCCGGTTTATTACAGAGAGGGAAAGCCGTTTTAACTGAAATTCTGAAACTTTTTTTCCCCCCTCGGTCCTCTCTGCCAGCTTTCATATCCTGTTGTTATTAAGTTCGGCTAATTAAAATTTCATAATATGGCACTGACAAAAAAAAGAAAAGCCAGCATATGAACTTTTGCAGTCATGTTTTGGTATATTGTGGCGTGACTTCTCAGTCTGTCTCAGTTCTGCAGTTGCTGTAAAACGCTGCTCCTCTGTGTGCTGCCATCAGTATGCTTCATTCCTGTGTGCATGAGCTGGGAAAACATGACCGTCACCGTGCCTTCACGGTATTGACACGACGTAGCACCGTGCGTACTCGTGTTGATGTGTGTGCAGTAGCCATGACGACGGCGTGCTCCTGTATTCCGCAGGTTTTGGAGAGGCTGCAGCAGCGCGGGTTCGAGGTCGTGGGCTCATGTGGAGGAGGCGTTGACTCCTCTCAGTTCAGCGAGTACGTCCTGAGGAGGGAGGTCAGGAGGGGGCAACGCTGTCCCTCTGTCATCAGGATAAAACAGGAGCAGCTGGACTAGGGACCGGACCTGCTTCCCTGTACCAGGCACCTACGGACATTTCAGAAGCTGCCGGAACTTGGCGGCGTACGTCAGGATAAGTTTTGTTTTTTCCATTTGTTTTATGTTTTGAAAATGAAGAACCACTGAACTTTAAAAAGAAGATTTTTTTGTTTCTCTTGTCAGAAGACCAAACAGCATGTCATGAATCCTCAGGAGTTCTGTGATTGACAGCCCAATAACCCCCAGCAATCAAACCTGTTTCCGAGATGAGAAGTTTGTTTTAAAACTTTGAGAAATCAAATCACATCTTCATTCCCCCATGTACAGCTGGTTATCCTCCTTTTGTCACACCTGACATGAATCCTCTGTCATCTCCTACCTGTTACTTGAGTGATTACATAGACTGTGCATGATGTTCAGAAGCAAAAGTGGGTTTGACACATGCTGGGATTTTCATATGGTTTGCTTTTTGTAAATATCCAAGATTAGCAGATTATTCTGAGGAGGGAGCTGGTATAGGCTCCGATACATTTGAAATTTCATAATTAAAAGGATAAAAAAAGCTTAAAGAATATTTGATTGTGGTTGAAAGGAATGGCCAAACTGAATTTTAATTGCATAAATTGACTTTGGATTTCAGTATATGAAATTGGATGTCATGGTTTGAAATTTGGTTTACACAGCATTCAATTCCCACTTTCAGTTTCAAGTAAAACTTTCAATGTGCTTTCAGATTCAGTTCTCACTTTACAATGTCAGTTCTCCAACATGCATCTGTGTACTAAGAAAAGACAAAATGTCCATTTGGAGAGACCTGGACCAACTAAGCATACTGCTCGGAAGTAGCAGATATCTTTCAGAATAACACACAGGTTCTCCACAGATATGGACAGGAATTGCATAGAACCAGTCAGATGGTTATTGAGAGACCTTTGCTGAGGGATTCCCTGATCTATGAGGTGAGGTATTTATGGGTATCTGTGCACTCTTAAATATCTCATCTAGTCTTGGTTGTGGCAGGAAAACAAAGACAAAAACAGTGGAGTGTTTCAGACAGAGCCTGTTCCTGATTATTCCACAGTATGGGGTAGGAGAATCGTGAGAGTGGCAAACAGCTGCATCGCTCCAGGGCATTGGATCGGGCATAATTATACATGTAGTGTCTCTGTCATGACGTATCTTCTGGAGTCCTTTTTACTATTGCCAAAATGGTTGCATTCTTGCCTTATTTTAACCATGCACAAGCAAGCATACACGCACATGCGCACACATGCACACAGTTGCACAAGATGAAAAACATTATTTCCCACTTATTTTGAGAGCCAAGGAGCAGCAGCAGTTTAACTAGACAGGATGCATATGAGTATGGGAGACTGGGGATGGTTGTCACACGGGTTGGTTGTTGGTTGCAATATCTTGCTCCCTAGGGTGCTGTTCAAAGATTTTGGTATCAAAATGTTCAGTTTTGGGGTCAGAGTGAATGAGCCATGCATCATTGTAGTGAGGGGTGGTTCAATGTTTTTCATGTCAAAAAGTCAAACTTCCACTCATTGATGTTTTTCTTCTCTACTTCCATACTATTAATCTCAACAATGATCAACATTCAGAATTGTGAAGGGAGGGCTATCATTTATATTGTTTTTTCTTTCATTAGGCTACAGCATGTGGTCACTAGCTTAGCAAAAATGCACTGTTGGGGATGGTTGTCACATTTACTTTGGGGTTGGTTGACATGTCATTTTTCATGTCAAATCTATAGCCTCAAACAAATGTCTATCCCTACACTTTTTAAATGTTATTTGGTTATGTCAAATAAATCAAATAAATGTGATTTTTACCTAAGCAGTACCTTACTTCTTTGAGAAGTTTGCTATGAAAGACACTCATCCGGGCATATTTTTATTTCATTTAAACAGCCAATGTGTTCTAATTAAACATCTTTGCTTGTTTGTTTTTATGTAATAGATATTTCAGATTTCTGCAAATGTAGAACTTGGTGACAATATTTATGAATGTTTAAAAATATTTTATTTTTACTGAAAACTGTTCTTGTGACAGCCATCCCCATATTGTGTGACAACCAATCCTGTGACGGGGTTGGTTGTCACAGTGACACGTTGTCTTTGTGAGTTTCTAACTTTTTCTTATATTATTGCAAGTGGATAAAAGGTATACATATTATTACCTAAGACTTAAAGGGTTGCACTAGTGTTGAAATGACTTAGGCCTATATGACGCACTGAAATTGGGTCACAAGTCACAAGTGAGTAAAACGTGTGACAACCATCCCCGGTCTCCCCTACTCTTCCCAGAGTGTGGTTGCACAGTAACATCAGGTCTGTATGTAAGGCAGCTGTACATGAACAAGCAGTGGGAGATTGAGGTCACCTGCATTAGTTAAGTGACATTACTGTTCAGTAATATAAGTGCATGTTATATTCATATAGGCTGCATCTCATTTTTCTTTAGGTGCTTGATGTTTTTATCCAAGGCGACTTACAGGGGCATTAAGGCAAACCACAAGCCAAATCGCCAGAAAACAGTAATGCTGGGTGTGGACAGTGGAAAGAGTTACGACAGTGGTTTAATCTCCCACAGGCTGGCGCAGCGTTTTTAATGATTCCTGTTCTGTCTCTTCAAGGGTGTCCATCCATCACCGCGATAAGTCAGGGGTTAATAAACTGTGGAGGGCAGACGCTCTCCCAGGCGAAAAATGGGAGACAATGGGAGCCTTTCAGTGGAGCAGTAAATATATTATCTGTCAGCGGCGTTGCCCTGGGCGGTCCCCGCTTTGTATCAACCCCCGGGCCAGCATTGCTAATGTTAAGCTATGCGTCCGCCTCCGGCGGAGGCACGGGCTTCTGTCCAACGCAACGTGTCATCTGCACTCAAGCACAGCAGCTCAGCCGAGTTTATCATACATAAAATAAAAAATAAAAAACATTAATTACGATATGTTTCTTTGTCACAAAGGAAGCTGAAATTCAGAACAGGTCATTAAAATCCAAAGAAACTCGGCGTTATAAATAAACAAATATTTACATGAGTTGCACGGATTGATTCATAGTGAAACAGCTGAATGAGAATGGTGTCAATTTATCCAGTGTTGTAGACTACTTAATTAACCTAATTAATAACCTACAGGTGCATCTAAAAAAAAAAATATCATGGAAGTTCCTTTTCCTAGCACACTTTTCCCTTCCAGTCAACTTTCCATGAATATACTTTGATACAGCACTCTGTGAACAGCCAGCCCTTTCAGCAATGACCTTCTGTGGCTTACCCTCCTTGTGGAGGGTGTCAATGACTGTCTTCTGGACAACTGTCGAGTTAGCAGTCTTCCCCATGATTGCCTGACCAAGTATTGAGTGCATAAACGAACATACTTCCAGAAGGTCGACATTTCTGTATTATAAATGCTTCTTTTCATTGGGCTTATGTAATATTTTTGAAATACGAAATATTGAAAGGGCTGCGGTGGTGCAACAGGCTAAGACGCAGCAGACTTGCGGTTGCAGTTTGCTGCAGTTGCACACCCGGGACCGGGGTTCGATTCTCGGTCCTGCCAAAAGCCAAGTTTGGCCGGCTCACATGGAGCAGCATAATTGGCTCGCTGCTCCAGGGGGAGGACTTGGCAGAGTTAGTAGATCGCCGCACAAAAAGCACCTCGGGTGCCTCGGAATCACGGTTACCAGCATGTGGCGAGACGACTTGAAGAAGGCTCGTAGGGCTGCTGAGGGACGAGGTGTGGGCAGTGTATCTAATACTAGCTCTTATTGAATTAGACGGGGTACAATTGGCTACCAAATTGGGAGAAAAAAGAAATATTGAAATATTTCACTTTATGTGTAATGAATCTAAAATATTAGATAGATAGATTCACTGATACATATGGTAGTATATGGTTTGGCTGAGACAAGTTGGTCAATTTGTGTAGAAAATGTATACCTGTATAAACAATATGTTCTTTCATTTTATGTTCTTTCATTTTACCCAAGAGAAACAAAATCAAATGAACCTCATATACAAGTCTATATGAGACTTTCCACCTCACATTATTCAACCCTATTCTGAGAGGGTCAGGGTCCAATTGTATTGTGTATTGTATTAAGAGCACTGTGCTCCCATTTCCTGCTGTTTGAGATCCTCAGTCCTAAGGGCTGCTGTGAACCTTTCAACATGCAAACCAGAGGTCAAGAAGGTCAAGTTCCCATTAAGTAATTAAGACTTGCATTTGAGTGAGGACAAAAAACCCTGCAGATCTCCATGGCCACCATACCTTTTAGCCATCCACTCACCCGATTACAGGGTGAGATTTATAAGATAAAAGCGGGGCTCTTAGTTTAAAACAGGATGTGTGGGGTAGGTGGCTTGTCCTTCCAAAGCACTATTTTCCAGTGGAACCCTGGCCATAGCAAATATGGTCTCTGTGATCCACCTATTATTTACAACAGCCTCAAGCAATCTCAAGAAATCTCATTTGAATGAAAATGGCTGCCTGATGGCCCATTCTGTTGGAGTGTGTGGATGGGCCCCGCGGTCTGCTGGGAATCGCCGGTGCTTACCCCCTCTGGCAGCCCTTCAGAGCGGCACATCATTTTCTGTAGCTCCACCCAGGGAGGGAGGAATTCAGTGGTAGTGGGGGCTTGGTCTGACGGATACAGCAGCCATGACACCAGCCCCCAAACCCCCTCTTCCAACCTGGGAGAAGGGAAAAGATTTGCGGGGAGGAACCTAACACTGTTAGCACTGCTACAGTTTAACTCCCCATCCTTCTCCCTCTCTCCCTCTCTCCCCCCTTCCCCCCGTAGTTTGAGGCCGTGCCTACAGCCTCCTGGTGGATTCATATTCTAGCCGTTAGCAAAGGAAAGAAAGGAGGAGAACAAAACTCCAGGCACAAATTATGCAAGGCCTTCTGGGTAATCTTGCTCAAATGCATTTGGGTGATATCTGCAGCTCATACATACCAGCAAAAATAAATAAATAAATACAAATAGTGTTTTGATTTCCATACCCACCTGCCTCAGGGAGGTGGAATTGAATAAACTGAGAATTAGTAACTAATTACACTTAAACCAACACAGAATATTCAACACCTTGTTCTATCAGCTCAACCCACTATTCCTTCCCTGGTGTATGGCACCGAATTCAAACAGCCATCAACGTAACAGAAACAAATAAGCCCATTATAATGATGACAAAACACACAGCTCTTGTCTCCATTACTGTTGGTGTCATTGATATACATTGGGGGGTGGGAGCAGGGTTTTTCTTTTCGACTGTATATTATTATATATTATTATATCATTTATTTTATTTTGCCTTTATTTAATCATTATATGATATGTACATGCATCGAAGGCTGTTGAAAGCTTTTTTTTACCTGTGATAAAAACCTTCAGGTTACGCTGTTTGCTTATAAGGTCTCAGGTTCCAGGGAAACAGAACAAGGTGCAAAATGTTTGGTCCAGCATCCATGCATGCCATACCATACATCAAGTTTGTGGTGCTGTTGCCGTTTGGCCAATAAATACAGTAATAAAGTATCACTACAGGCAAATAATTTTTATAGTTAGGTCAGCAGTGCTCCAGGGGTAGATGGGACATGTAGTTCTGTGAAATCATATGACCATTAACAGCATGCAGTAGTACTGTGTTGTCCATAACTAAAGCAGGGATCTAGATCCAGTAAGAATAGGGTGACTGAGCACATGTGCCCACCCCACATACCATCATGTCACAGCGTTTTGTTGGGGGAATATGGAAGAGACAGTTTCCCCCGACCTCTGAACACATGCCCCTGCTGAGATCTGATGTGTTGTGACAAACCAGATCCAAGGCCCTGATGGGTAATTCACTGCACGCCTTTTGTTTAGTGTGAGACAATCGCCGTGGAAACAGTCACTGAAAAAGATGTGAACCCCTCCTCCCTCCCGAGACTGTCACTGTTGACAAACCAAAGCAGAAATTTCCCCTTTACACTGGTTGGTTGCAGTAAAAAAAGAAAGAAAGACACTCAGATTGAGGACACAGCTAACAAGGGAAAACAGGCCAATGCGTCTTCAACAGACCTGCATGCCCCTCTGACACGGGAAGCCCCCCCAACCAGCAGGGACATCAGGTCCCCTCCCAAACACAGGTGTGCAAGGCTAATGCTATCCAGCAGGTCAAGCTATTATCTATCTATGTCAGCGAAATGTTTTTCTCTGGCTTACCTTGGCTTTTAGACCATCACCCCAGGATATGTGTGAAAATCTTTACACCCAGTGGTCTATGCACATGTAAAAAAATAAAATAAAATTCAGGGCAAGAAAAAAAATCCTGTAACGCTGTCACCCACAGAATGACTCTGCTCCAGGGCATGGGGGAGGGGAGGGTCCTGGCACAGGGAGACAGGACGTCCCAGGGGAGATTTGGGACGATCAGATATACGGCCTTGTACCACCTTTCACCCTGGGGGGTGGGTAGTGGTGTGTTAAGGGGGAGTGTGTGTGTGTGTGCATGTGTGCTTGCATGTGTGTGTGTGTGTGTGTGTGTGATGAACGTTGGCTGATAACCTAATCTGTTCCTGCCTGTATCCCTTGGGTCCGGCCCCCGGTTATGAATATGGGCTTTGTAGGAGAATGAACCCGATATCTCAATCTCAAACCATTACCTCAGTGCACTCTCACACTGACAAAAATGTGCAGGAAAATTAAGATACAAAAAAATCTAATAGCAGAATCGTTGCAGAGGTTCTGGATGGGTTGTGCATATCCTTCAGAACCCCCAAGGGCACGTTTTGTTTAAATCAAAAATGGAAAAATATCAGAAAAATGGGGAGGGGGGGTGGTAATGTTTTAATTGTAGATTTCCTCTTAAGTAGCGCTGCCAGTAATTTGGGAGCTGAAATGAAAAGAAATAATCCTCACATCAAGGGCTCCCTCACCACAGTGACTGTGTTTCATCTGGGATCCGACCAAGTGGGCACGGGCTGGGGTGTCCTGGTGTGCCACAGCAGGTCAGAGGTCACGTGAGTCACGTGACTGTCCCCCGGGGGTGATGGGGGGGGGGGGGGGGTGCTCTGTGGTGCAGCTGCCAGCGTGGGGTTGAAAAGGAGGTCAGCTCAACAGGATGCAGTGGAAAGGCCGGGGGCCATGTCCTAAATGAAACAACAACCCCGAAAAAAAGAAACCCCCCCGGGGGAATCACAGTACCTCAGCAGCAGCAGTGTCCTTTGTAATTCTCTGGAACTTGAGGAAGGTGAAAGTATGCTTTGTGTGTAGTCATAATCCTCAGAAGCTTTTAGTGTGTGTGTGTGTGTGCGTGCGTGCGTACGTGTGTGTGTGTGAGAGTGTGTGTGTGTGTGTGTGCATGTGAGGCGTGTGTGTGTGGGTGCATGCATATGTGTGTGTGCGTGTGTGTGCGTGTGTTTGTGTGCATGAGGTGGAAATAGCCCCCAGCAAGTAAAGCACTAAAATCCTTCACCTTTATCTCACTAAAATAAAATGGGCCTTTTACCCTCTCTTTTCCCCTTTTCATCCAGTTCTTTTTTTGCTGAGAAAATGCTTCAAAGCAGGGCCCGGTGTGCTGACAAGCACCCAGTACAGACTAAAAAATGTACCCTCCATTTGTTTCAATCCAGCCGCAGAACCAGGACACTGAAACTGGAGACAGAGAGAGAGGAGAGTGTGGCTGGTAGAGGTTGAACGACTCATTAAATTGAAAATAACCTGAAGCTATGCTCCGCGCAGAGAAATCTCATTAACAGCTTTTCGATTGCATCCCTCAATACATTTGTTAAAAGTAGCGGAAAGCATTTCCATTAACACCCTCCTCCTCTATATCTTCCTCCTCCTCCTCCTCCTCCTCCTCCTCCTACCCTTAAAGTTGAATCACTGTCAGGCAAACCCAGCTCTCCTCACCCAACAGACCTGAGTTGGAGTGAAAGCCAGTACAGATCTCCTGAAGGACAACTTTAGGCATTTCTACAGCTCGTGAACAGCAGTACTGAATATAGCCCAGTGTAGGGGTGGGCAGCCCAGCTCATAGACAACCACAGAATTTCTTTCTTTACTATTTTTCATCCAGAAATCAGGAATCTATTTAGCCCTGTAAACCAGGTGGGTCAGTTCACTGTCCAATTAACTGCTTTAAATAATCAATTTAATAGTGGAAAACTACAGTACCCAGCACACTGTATCTTTCCATGACCGGGGCTCCCTGTCCCTGTGTATGCATTTTAGAGTACCTGGGGGGCTGCATGCTTGAGATACATTTTGGATATGGATGTAGTCCCTCTTAGCAAAAGAACTGCTGCATGATGGGTTGCAGAAAGCTTGATGCAAGATTATAACTCATAATCTGTGTGGACACCTGCTATGCAAACATAAATATTGAAATACTGTAAAGCATTCAGAGCACGCAAAGCATTTCATGGTATTTTCATGTGAAACGCTGAACCACAAACTGAGAGGAACAATAAAATGAATCTCTTGCAGCAGAAAATTGGTTATTTCTGAATAATTGTGGATGTGGTACTTTGTCGGTGACTTTGGACTTAATAATAAGTATCCCCTGCTGAAAAAAACAGCTCAAGTAGGTTTTGAAACAACTGGTAGTTGATCTGATCAGTTCAGACCAGCTTCATACTGAACATGGTTTTACGTGTTAAAAAAAAGCTATATTTTCAGCTGGTAGGTGGTCATTTCAAGTTGTATTTTATACCAAGGTCTTCGCTCTTTCAGGAATTAAAAAAAATCTGTTAAATTTATTTACCGCATTTTGACTCTTTGGAATTTTTATTGTTTGATTGCAAAAACTACAGAATATTGAATGCATTCATTGAATGACCACGAATTTCAGACATTTTCTCAAGTGTCCTCAAGAATGAAGTCATTTTGAATAAAAGAAAACAGATGGAATAAATACCTCAGATTGAAAAAAAAAAAAAACCCCATCATAAACAAGTTGACAAAACCACTTTGTGTTTTTTTAGAATCAGATGTTGGCTCAGATCTGGTGTACTAACAAGCAGCAAAGAGCCAAAAGATTGCTGTGCTTCCTCAGCATATCAACCTCGTGGTGCGGCCTACAGTATCAAAGGTAGACCCCCTGTCTAGTTCTCATCCACGGAAATGTATTCACAGCATGAACACGGCACAAGAAAATGTGTCTGGCTCCCCCAGCCCCTAGCCTGAGGACGGTAGCAGCCGTAGCCCTCTCTGAAGCCCAGCAGCTGGGAGTGGTTCAGAATTAGCATTCCTTTGCTGCATCTGTTCTCCAGGCCAGCTGCTGCATCTGTTTTGTTTGCTTGATCTAGTGCGCAAGATATGACATACAAACACTCACTGTTATTAAAGAAATGCATTCATTGCTTCTGAACTTTCTTTTCCTACCAGGACTCCGTTCTGTTTTGCAGAGCCACCCTGGTAGGGAATGGGAGTTGTTGTGTAGCAGACCAACACCTGTGGATAACACAACCAATTTTGGGGGAATTTAGCCAGCTCAGGACACCAGGATTAGCATCGGTACACTTCCCAAAAACGACGTGGCTCAATGGTGTTTGCAGTGCCTCAGGATCTCAGCTATGTCCTCAGAGAGGATTCAGCTCCTCCAGATCAGTGTCCCTGTTTTTGGAGAGGTTAAACTTGAAAGATGACTGCCCCCTAGAGGCAGACAACAGCTCAGCAGTGGTAGGTTTCCAAAAGTGTTAAGTAAGACATTTGGCACAAGAGGACTATAGGCAAAAAACACAGTCACAATGCTTTGTTAAGGATAAGAGTGGGTATGTACTCATAAGCATTGAGGAGTGTGGTTTGACAATTATTGTAATAATTGAAAAATAAAATCTCTAAAGTGGGTTTATATATCGAAAAAAACCCTAAAATGAGTTTGTAGCTAATTTAACATATGCACACACAAGTAGTGTGTATGCATAATCATGATAAACTAAAGCATGAACAAGAGAATTAAAAGCAAGAAATGAGTGCAAATAACACAAGTAAGACTGGGTACTATCTTTCACAGATTCTTCTAGAAAAGCAAACATCACCTATTCAAGCACACACACACACACATACACACACAGAGAGCCTTGGGTGTGTTAATTCATTTCTATTCACCACTTGCCAAAGGGCTCCCATTTTAGCTAGCTACAATATTAGGTGCAATTAAAATAAGCTCCAATTAGTGGGGTTGTATTTTCTCCCGGGCACTTCTTCCTTCAGACTCAGGAAATGGATATCAGGAAATTGTGCTGTGAAGATGCAGCCCGTATAAATGAACCCGCTCGCTCCATGGGTTCTGCAGTAGTCCTGTAGTGATCTCTGGGAGCTGAAGCTTTTGAATCAAAGGAAATTGACACAGCAAGCAAACACAAAGCATGCGTCCACAGAGCCTCTATCACAGACACGATGGAGCCCTAGCTGAAAAACACAGAACCATCACCACTGCCTGTTCACAGCTAAAGAGCCAGTGGTGCCCTGTGGCCAAAATATTCAAGCCATTGTCAGATTTAACAAATGACTGATTTAATTGAAAATAGGCCCAGATAAGATCTGTAGTGTGCTGAACCTCAAAGTAATAACGAGAGGACCTAAACATAAATGTGTCTATGTGTGTGTGTGCATGTTTGTGTGTGTCTGTGTGTATGTGTGTGTGTGCATGCATGTGTATGTGTGTATGTTTGTGTGTACATGCATGTGTGTTTGTGTGTGTGCATGCATGCATGCACGTCTGTGTATATGTTTGTGTGTGTACATGTATGTGTATGTGTGTGTGTATGTGTGACTGCATGTGTATGTGTGTGTATATGTGTGCATGCATGTGTCTGTGTGTGTATGTGTGCATGCATGTGTATGCGTGTGTGTGTATGTGTATGTGTATATGTGTGTGCATGCATGTGTGTGTGTGTGTGCGTGTTTGTGCGTGTCTGTATGTATGTGTGTGTGCATGCAGGCATGTGTGTGTATGTGTGTGTGTGTGTACATGCATGTGTGTGTGTGCATGCATGTGTATGTGTGTGTGTGTGTGCATGCATGCATGTCTGTGTGTATGTGTGTGTATGTGTGTGTGTGTGTGTGTACATGCATGTGTGTGTGTGTGTGTGAGCTCCTTTCAATGATAATTTTCTGAGGCTTGGCCTTGCCTCTGGGCATCTCTCATTCCTTTGGGAACCGTGGGGGAAATGACGCATGCGATAGTGACATAAACCTTAACCTTGGATGCTGGGAAACCAGGAACAAAACAAAAGCAAACACACAAAAAAGAAAAATGAGAGAGGCCATTTTCTGAGGCCTGCAGTCCCCTCTGGGGCCCCAGGCATTCACTGAGGAAGATCTGCACATCCCTGATCCTTTATCATTCATTTAGTTAAATTACCGAAAGTACACAGCATATTGAGCACAAAGACTGACAGGCCAGTAGCACAAGAGTTTTACTGGCTTCACTGGCATCAAGGAAGCTATATGTTATCATGCCAGTGCAAAGTCACATGTTGGTGGGTTCAGACAAAGTTAGGAGGATTAAACTCAGTTATGACATTGAGCAGAATGCGACAGAGAGTGAACAAATTGCAGGTGATGACACCAAAAGCTCCATCATGAGCATTTGTGTGACTTTTGCTTTGATTTCAGTAGTTGTGGCTTGCAGCAGGAATCAGGGGCGTGGAGCCAGGGTAATGTGGGAATGGACCTGTATGCAGTTGGGGCATGGGAACCTGCACAGCAGGCTGGGTTGGGATAATAGTTGTATTAGTCGTTACTTTTTTATTTTCGTTGTGTTTACAAAGGTCAAGTGTGCTTCATCATTTTGTATGGGTTTTTGATTTTCTATTTTTTATATGCAGTCATATTTGGGCACCCCTGGTCAAAAAAGCCTTTTACAATTAATATTTTATTGAAGAGATAACAGAAGAGATCCTGACCTCTAAATGGTACAAAGTCAAAAATGTCTTTATTTCAATTTTTACAATTTCAAAATAAAAGGAAATAGGAAATAAATAAAGGGAAAAGGCCATTGCATCTAGGGCATGTTTCAGATTTCTCCACAGATTTTCAATAATATTCAAGTCTGGGGACTGCGGTGGCCATTCCAAAACCTTCATCCGTCTTTCCTGGAGGTACTTCATGGTTGATTTTGAGGTATGCTTGGGATCATTGTCTTGCTGGAATACCCAACCTCTCTTCATCTTCGTTGTCGGCACTGACCTTCCAACATTAGCCTCTAGAATTCCTTAATATTTGGTGGAATCCATTCTTCCTTCTACTCTCACAATATTTCCTGTGCTCCCAGCTGCCACACAACCCCAAAGCATAATGGATCCATCTCCATGCTTCACAGTTGGCAAGGTGTTCTCTACAAAGGCTTCACCTGTTGTCCAGAGAGTAACAAAGAATGATCCAAAAGGGTTCTCAAACTTTTGCACAGGGCCCTTAAAAGTCAAAATGAAAAGAAAAAACAATCTTGCTTTAAAATGTGCAGAACGGTCTCATGTTTAACATCAAGCTATTAATTGTAAAAGGCTTTTTGACCAGGGGTGCCCATATTTTTGCACATGACTGTATACTAATTCAGAAGCAGAATCCTGTGCCACCAAATAAAATAAAAACATTTTAAATATTTTCAGGCATATTTTTAACCATTATAAGCATGATCAAATGATGCTAAATTTGATCTGCATTGTACATCTGAACTCAGGATCAGGAACCAGGATCAGGAACCTGGATCAGCCAGACAGCTCCTAGTATTCCATCCCACTTGTTCCTTGTACTTACATTCCATCCTTAATTGCAATTCCTAAAATACAAGGAGTTAATTACCTTTAATTAAACACTGTCTAATGGGGGATGATTCTCCATCTTAATGGTACATGTAATTAATGACTGAGCAAATGGTGATGAGCCAGACTTGCAATGTGTTAAAATGTTTCAGCACAAAATCATGGAACTTGAAACTTGTTTTCAGCCCCTGTAAGGGGTTGGCTGGAACAAAAAACAGCATACTCTAGGAACTCAAGAGTACTCTAGGAATTCAAGATTAACTTAATTCTGTTCTGTTCACAAACCCACCTGATCCATTGGGATATTTTTTTAAAGCATAGTGAGCCTGTTCAGCAGGCTGTGTTCCCATTAAAGGTCACTTTCAGGACAAAGACACATATCTGTATCTTTCCTGCTCCATGTCAGTATTACAGTATTAATGACCACTGAAAAGACTTCAGTAAGAGAATTGCCATATTTATGTTCTGCTTTTGTCCTCTGAGTAAGTTCTGTGAATTGGCTTTTTAAAAGTAATGGTGCATCTTGAACACCACAGTGAGTGTGTTCCCTTTTTTATCCAATGCAGCAGATTAGAAAAAAGCATCATGGCTACCTTCAGCCCATACAAAGAAACCTCTTCAGTAATGTCATCACATGGTTATTACAATTCAGAGAGACCAAAGAAAGTGCTGGGTGACACAACTAGAGCTAAATCTACTGTGACTGAAGTCATGAACTGAAACTACAAACCATTCAAGTTATCAGCCAGGGTACAGGGCAGGGGCTGCGTTGAATGAACTAAGCTTGAAATGAAGACATATTCATAAATATAACAGGTTATGACAAAAATGTAAATATGAATAATGGAAAACAATCAAGAAGAAGGAAGTATAAATAATGGAAGGAAAAAAACAAGAGGGGTGAAAAAAGGAGACTGGAATGTAGGAATTGTGGGAATGATAGATGGCACAGCCCCAGGGCATTCAACTCATCCTACAGGCCAGTGGGCTCTGAGTGCGCGGCTGACATTTCAGCACACCATCATCCCGTAATGTTATGTGGTGTCTGGGATGGCCGCCTGTTCCTTCCTGTGCTCCCGGGAGATCAGTGTCTTTGGGAGAGATACTTCAAGGCCCACGGCCCTCTGTTTACTTCAGTTTACAATTATTTTATACTTTATATACTTTTATTTTTAGAGAGAATTTTATCGTAGTAGGCAAAACCATATACTATTATGTATGCACATACATATGTATTGTTTTTTTAGGTTTGGTATGATGCTGCTTTTAATCAATATCACCATCTGCTGGAAACCTGGGGTAAAGCACTCAAGGACTGAACAGATTATACAATTCTTGGACCTTTTTTACCAAGTCCATAGGATGCAATATATCCAACCTGTAACGGGATAACGGGTCCATATAGCAATAACTATAGCAACAATAAGAATGGTTATGATGATGATTATTATTATTTGGGTTACAGCATGACTACAGTAGTGTCAGTAAGAGCAAAGCTCTGACACAGAGGGAGAACAGACGTCCATGTCCTTGTCAATGCAAATTACTACGATCCCCTGGCAGTTAGTGATGCTGGGCGTCAGATACTCACCCTGGGAGCTGAGAAATCCCTTCAGCTCAGTCCGCTCGCACTGGCTAACAGCTGTGGACAGGCCTCAGTCGCTGCAGATTATGGGGAAGCGTGGACTCACCGCTGTCAGAACGCTTCTGTTTTTGTTTGTTTGCTTGTTTTGCTTCCTTAAGCTGCATGCACACCTGCACATTTCTGTTTTACAGCCAAGAGATTTATAGCCCTTCCTAAAACAATACATGAATCTACAAGAGATTTTTAAATATCTGATACAATGTGTCTAATATTTATACTGAAAGTTATTTTCTATTACTATTATTATTATTATTATTATTATTAAAGTTATTTTCTATTACTATTATTATTATTATTATTATTATTATTATTATTATTATTATTGTTATTATTATCATTATTATTTTATGGAGGACTGGGGGAGGAGGTCACAATGTCCTCAATGCATGAATCCAATGTTTTTCTCATATATAGGAATAAAAAATGCATTTCCCTCATATTATTATTCATACCTGTTCACATATTTGCCTTGTTCATAAGAGACAAGGAGCAGAAGGACATAAGAGGAAATTACATTATGCTGCATCTTAGCCCAGTAGCATTTTATCACACTGCACGCATACACATGCACACACACACACGCTCGCACACGCTCACACATATACACACTGGAAAGGAAAATGCCACGGGGAGGGTTGGGGTGGGTAGTGAAGGGAAGGTCTGGGGTGGTTAAGTACAGAAAAATTTGGTCACATGCCCATGTGTGTCACTCACATTTCAATCACAGAGAATGTGCTTCAGACATGGGGTAGAAAGGCTGTGTGTCACTGACGTGCTTCAGACATGGAGTAGGAGGAGAGAAAAAGAACAGGAGAGAAGAGAGAAAAAGATAGAGGGAGAGAGAAAGGGAGAGGGAGACCAAAGAAGAGAGAGGGAAAGAGAAAGGGATAGAAAAAGAGAGGGTGAAAGGGAGAGGAAAAAGAAGGGGAGACAGAGGGGAGATGGAGACAAAAGAAGATAGAGGAGGGAGAAAGGGAGGAGGGGAGTAAAAAAGAGAGGGATAAAGGGAGAGAGAGAGAAAGGGATGGGAGAAGGGAAGAGAGACAAAGGCGCCAGCGCATGCTAATTCTCGATCAGCCTGCGGCTTGCGGCAGAGATAGACTTTTGCTGGAGGGCAGCAGAGCTGCTTTTCTCCCCTCGGATTGGTGACCTCCAGCAGAGCCATTACTCCACACACTAATGACTAGATGCATAAAGTCATCCGGGGTATTGGCACTGTCCTGCGGCAGACTGGGCCCAGCGATTGGCAGCAGGCTCCCACGAGCTCTTCTAATAAAGCCACAAGCTGCGGTCGATCCAAAACTAATTCCTTCCCATCTGATAGCCAAGCAATTTTGGCCAACTTCACTTTTCAAATGCCGTTACCCAGGGTGAACTTTGCAAGTTTTAAAATGTCTTTCCAAATCATTAGATCCCATTCAAATCTGTGATAGAGCTGGAAAGTTTTCAAATTGTTGTAATAATTGATTTTCATACATGTGTATAAGCATTGATGAAGCTTATTAAAGGGACATGGGAATACATGAGTTTAGGATAATAAGGGAAACAGGCCTGTAACTCGAGATTGCAGGTTCATATCACTGACCTTGCATCCTTCAGTAAGGTACCAAACAGGAACTATCCAGTGTAGAAATACGTATGTATAAAAAAAGGTAAGCTACACCATTTGGCCCGGGAATTGTAGTCTGGAAACTGAATATAATTTCCTGCCTACATAATGAATAGAGGAAGAGTAGACTATGAGAGAATTATTATATGCCATTTTTTAACCAGCATGGTAGATAACATCATTGCCATGGATGGAGAAATGGATGACATCCCAACACCCCTTCCTGGGGCAGTGCTTTGCAGTCACCCTTATGCCTCATAACTTATAGCTCAACAGGCCCAGGGGCACTGCAGTGTGCTACAAAATGGCACTTTCTAAGAGTGAATGATTAGAGCCATTGCGGTTTTGAACACATCTGAAGCATGTATTAAAATTCAGAGCAGCATTGAAAGATAAGTTTCGGGGGGAATCAGCAACCCCGGAATTTGATTGGACAATTATGGGAAAAACATGCATCAGACTGGACAGCCATTGGATATTTGTAGTGTGTCATCTGATAGCAGTTTAGACCCCTGAGAAACAAAACAGTCACATAATGATATGCTGTTAGAAAATGTGTTACTTTAAATAGTATTTTAAGAATGTTTTAAATTAATTTAACCAAAACAAAATTAATTAATGAACCAAATAAATTATTTAAAGCACCCAGGGAAACTACAAGTGACAAATATATTCAAAGCAGGGAGCATCACTGTTGTGTATAACAGCGTACGTAAGATAAGGTGATCAAAAAAGAAACTGAGACTGTCGAGGGTTTCATCAGGTTCTTGTTTAGAAATTAGGCAAGTCTGACTGATACTTCAGTTGCCTGAATGCAAAATGACCATTGCTGAAAACACATAAGCATCAACTGTACAAACATTCTATAAACCAGTGGATTTATTATGGCATTCAACATAAAAACTGCATTCCTTTTAAAGCTCAACATTATTCAGTTCAAGTTGTACAGATGTTCCATGGAAAAGAAATATGCAGCATGACAAGATAATGGAGGTATTTCTTTGCATTTTATGAAGTGTAATGTAACAATACTAGTTCAGTAAACTATTGGAAACATGGGCTGAATTTATGCGCCATCCTTTTCCTCATTCCTTCACGTTACGTTGCTTTTTTCTGTTTCTTCTTCTCTGCCTCCTCCTCTTTTTCTTTCTCGATTTCTGCCACGAGTGTTTCGATTTCCTTCGACTCCAAGAGCTGAACATGGTAAGCACAATAATCGCAGATCATATTTCTGAACAGCAAACAAGGAATTTTGTTTCAGACCACTTAATGCAATAGCTAAGGACAAATTATGAAGGTAAAAACATGCATTAACAGTGCTTGCAGGATGGGCCGGCATGCTGTACTGGGACAATTTGCTCATGTGATTAATGGCACTTTTTCTAGCATTCTGCTAACTCTGTATACATGCAACATAAAGATTGATAAACAGCATTAAGAAAGGGAGATGCTAACAGAGAGAGAGAGCGCAGTACCTTCAGTGGCTGATTCCTTCTGATGACAGCCAGCTCAATGTTCTTCCCACCAGACTGCACAACCTAAAAACAGACAATGTGAACCTCAACATGGAACTGGTCAATGGGACAGGAAATTCATTTCAGCCATTGAGACAACCAAAGGCAACCAAAAACAAAACCAACCAAAAACAAATCTCAGGTTCTGGAGGGCTGCAATGACTTAGTGGTCTTCTCGCAATCAGAAGCCAATCTAGTCCTTGGAAGCAGGATGTGTGCTCGGTCTCAATTAGTGAATGATATTTTCTTCACTTATCATAAATTGAGCAAAGGTGCAGTCCTTGATGGGATCTCATCGTAAAATATCAGTGATGGCACATTCATCCTCATCCTAAAACGCATGTTGTCACTTACTAAAAGCCGAAGGTGCCACACATTAACAGGGGTGTCCTTACCTCCAGTAATGCTTTGATGGCGAGCTTGATGGCATCGTTGTCCCCGGTGATGGCTTCCTCTGTGTAATGCTTCTCCAGGAATTCCCTCACTGTCTTTGCACTGCGACCAATCGCGTTGGCCTGTTCACAGAGATGGAGGGGAGAGGGAAGGCTTTCATTTTTCAATCGTTTGATTTTTATGGTAACTGTAAGGCCAAGTCACAGCTCACAGATTTTCCTATGTGGATAATTATCCCAGTCCTAAATGTTACTAAATGTCTGGAGAAAAAGCTGTATCACTTTTTTTTCATTTTTTATTTTATTTACCCACCTTCCATGCATGGTATGTCCCGGAGGGATCGGTCTGGTAGAGCCTGGGAGTGCCATCATAGTCGAAGCCGACGATCAGAGCGGAGATGCCAAACGGTCTACGGCCATTGCTCTGGGTATAGCGCTATGGTGGAACACAACAGAGGACCTTCAGCCATCCCAACTTGTCCCAGAGCAAATATATTATCAACCAGAGCTGACAAAAACTTCAAACATTATCAGATAAATTAAAAAGTGTTACTATCAACCATAAATGGTAAATTGGGTATTACTGGGAATAGGAATGGGGACAAAAACAGTGTTCGTGATTTCTGTTGTTTTTTTTTTTGAAAAACAGTAGATTACAACAATGTAAAACTATGAATGAACACAATTATTTGTTGGTGATTGATATACAGCCCCTGGAAAACTGGTATCACTGCACAAGTTTGCCACTGTGCAAAACTCAAACTCCAGAATGCCTTTATTTACCTGTTTGAGGGTTGCGATGTAGCGTGTGATATACTCCACAGTGACCGGATCCTCCACAGTCAGCCTATGGCTCTGGCACTCCACCCTGGCCCTGTTGATCACGATACGAGCATCTGCCGTCAAACCTGTGGAACACAAGTGTACGCGGATTGAACTTTACACATTTGTCTCATTGAGAAGAGTAAAAGTCAGTTTTCATTCAGGACATGTTGTGAGGAGTCAAACAGGAGATTTCTGCTCTAGATCTTGAGGGTGCAGCGTTCACAAGCTCAGTTGTTTCCTTTATCCATAAAAAGTTAATGCAAAGCATGGCATTTAACAGTGTAATCTCACCCAAATATACATTTAAAGTATCGTATAGATGGCTTTTTTCAAAAAGAAAATATTCCACAATTGTACCTGAATTTGGTAATAAGGCAGGTGCAGTGCTGAAATGTCATTAGAAGATGAATAGAACGATGGTGTGGCGTTTCTCTGATGTGTGTTTAGCCTCTGTGTTTGTATCCTGGAATGATTTTCTGCCTCATAATCTGCCAGACACCACCACGTTACCTGCAAAGGCCATGCAAACATGCTCGTCAAGCGCGCAGATCTTGCGCACGGTCCTCTCCTCCTGCAGTTTGGCCACAGACTTCTTCTCAACACCGAGGACGACGATATCCTTTCCTCGAATGCCGACCTAAAAATAAATAAATAAATTGCAGGTTCAAGCAAAAGTGATGAGATGTATTCATAAAAGCAGACAAACATATTCAATGATCAAATGATGTTGTAGCTGCAATATTATATGGCAGATACATTTATTTTTGTCTCAATACTAAGAAAAAAAGCATAAGCCCTAGAGCTAACTTTATTGTGAAATGCTCTGATCCGGTGGTTATGGATGTAATTTCCTTATTGTAGTTTATTTTATCTATAATAGTATTAACGTACAAAACTGTTATAATTCAGTTTAATAATTTGTTACTGCTAAACATAAAATGTTCTGATCTTACAATGACATTGCCAACACACAGCACGCAGGCCAGGCAAGTAGTAGCTAACTAGACACTTATTTCCCTGATAGTTCATAGATCTCTTGCTAGTTAGCAAATTTGCGCCGGCGTACCGGCGTTATTATTGTGAGCACCTCTAGCTAAATAAATAGATAACCATTAGCATTATTTTGGAAATAGCTAATGCTAGTCAAACTCACAGCAGTTGAGCCTTTCTTCACGGCTTCTTGAGCATATTCCACCTGGAAGAGATGACCATCCGGGGAAAACACAGTGATAGCTCTGTCATATCTAGCTGCCATTGTAATATCAAGGCCGCCAGCAAAGTTCCGAATATAGTTACAGTGCAAGATCAGATGTAAACATTAAATATTATAGTGTTAACTTGGGTAACATTAGCTGGCTAGCTGGCTATATCAATCCTGCCTGCGCTTGAGTTCAGATATGGAACTGCGCGTGCGCGTGAACCTGGGCGATACCACTAATACCGGGGTCATCATGCTGCACAATTTATGTACAAAGTTTTTCTTAGCCAGTACAGTCATGTACTCCATTGTTTGAGGAAAATAACTAACCATGCAAATAGACTATATGTTAAAACAAAAAAAGCACGTCACTCTCCTAAATGAAAGCAAATGATTCGTATATGATCAGAAGGCTTTTTCAGCAATCTGTATCATACATTCCACCCGACTGAAGTGATGTTTCAACACTATATGATGCGTACTTGTACCTAGTTGTAGCGACGTAATACAATAAACAAAACCACATCTAGACTTCGGCGTGATACTGATCGAACTGTACAGTGTAGACCAGTAACAAGCAAAACAGACTATCTTGATTTTACGTGCTGTTTCAAACTTCCAAAGCACCCCGCCACTTAAGAACATACCACTTTTTCCTGTTGCTTAGCTGGCTGTTGGGTTTCGGAACAGATCATTAAGAGCGGGGAAGTGGGTTAATTTAAAAAGTATACACCTTTTACAAATTCCATTACTAGGCATGATGATCTATTAACTTGTGCTCAAAATAGACATTGAAGTGACACATGGTTGCAGAGTAATTTATATTTCTCCATTTCGTTTGTTTATTTTATTGGTATCTTAACCTCCCCTCGAATGGACTGTTGCATTGAAGAATCGCATCATCTGTTCCGTGCAGTGTGGTTTGAGCTCTCTTGAATTGCCTTTGGTTGATCTTTTTGTGACTAAAGAAATAAAAAATATAATTACAATGTCGGTGGCGTTTGCAGCACACAGACAGCGAGGAAAGGGTGACATAACACCGGCAGGAATACAGAAGGTAATTATCTTAGTTCAGTTGCCAAGCTTAATGAGTGTTAGCTGGCTCCTGCTAGCTCTCTAAGTCGTGCCCAAATAATTGGGAACAATTGCAGGCGCGAGGCACGATTAGTACATTGGCCACCTAGCTGAGTGAAATGTGAAAATCCAAATAGAAATTTAGGTATAGCTAATATGTTGGCAGCAAATTACTGTTTAGTGATGAAGGCCTCGCCGCTAATATGGCTTGATAGCTAGCGAGCCATCAAACCAGCTAAACGTTGAATTGCCTTTGTTAGCTTGCTCAGTTACCCTGCCAGATGCTTGCTCTGAATAGCTCGGTTTCCAATTGTTCATGACTTGTGATAGATGGAGCGGTACAATGTAAAAACAACTTTAAATGCAGGCATTTTAAGGCTACACATTTATATCAACAGCATTTTGTAACTAAGTGATTTTGAAATGCACTTTCAAAATGAATCCGTTGCTTTAGTCTGCGTTAAATAAAACACGCGTGGAGCTACATGTACCCAGGTGGTGCGAGCTCTTGGAAGTGGCCAAATGGTTATCGCTAGCTAAAACCTTCCACTCGATTTGAACTGACATTTCTTCTAAAGCAATCAAATGACAAACATTGAAACAACAGTACCATAAACCGGAGTTCCACAATGGTTTTGAAGCTTGGCTAGCTAGCTAAGTTAGCTAATTGAATATTCAGATCACGTATTGGCATGGTCAACGGTAATTTTGCTAGCTGTGGTTCCATTCATTGAGTCAGATCGCTACATAGCATGAGCTAGATATCTAATTGTAGGCACGTACGATTAATGAAGAACACAGCTCACACACGTTTAGCTTTCAGCTAATTAAATCTCAATCATGGCACTACTGTAGCAAAGATGGGAGGTAGTCACGGTGTTATTTTGCGAACTGTGTGTTGGGGCGAGTAGTTTCATTTGAAGTGGTTGATTTCGCGCGCACCATGGAGGACCCACCATGCCCAGCCAAGTACAACACGCCTGGAAAAACGGGTTTCTATACATATGCTTGTTATCCAGCCGGAAAGTAATTTAAAGCGCCTATTAAAACTATTTTGATTAATGTGTGTCAGTTATTTGGCATGTAAGCAACTGCCCTTAAGGGTCTAATTGGTTTCCCTCGTGTACACAATGAATGGCAGTAATCAAAACATGACCAATATGTGAAGTTTGCCTTCAGGTTTTTGTTTTTTAAAACGGTTTCTCTCCTGTTAGTTGTTAGATGAGAACAATCATCTCATTCAGTGCATCATGGACTTTCAAAGCAAAGGAAAAACTGCAGAATGCTCACAGTAAGTAGCTACTCTCAGACGCAGTTGTTACACAGATTTGTTTAAATTACCCCCCTTGTAGTAATGGGTGGAATATCATGTAACTTCTGGTGTCACCAGTTTCACAAAAAATGGCATCTAATTAGTTTTGCAAAGTGAAAAATGGAGGAAAGTCTTTAACAATGAGCCTGGTTGCCTAATCATAAAATATCTCACGCCATTCACACCTTTTTATTGGAGTGGTGCTTGAGGGCAGTGCATGCATTCTGGTTTGTCAAGTTTTGATTCAGCATGTAATGGGGAAAAAATTATTAGTTTAAAATTAGTTTTGTGCCTTTGCAGGTATCAGCAAATGCTCCACAGAAACTTGGTTTACCTGGCCACAATAGCAGACTCCAATCAGAACATGCAATCTCTGCTTCCTGCCGTGAGTATCTATGATCGGGAAACCGTGACCGGAAGCACTTGCTCTTTACTGCCTGTATAACACATTTCTACACCAGCATACTGAATTAAGGTCCTCCAAACAGTCTGTAGAGTTATGGTGCAGGGTTTTCTGTATATTATCTGTGTCTGACTTTTGGAGAGTCACAGATGCACCTGCATATGTGTACAAAGAACAATAAAAGTAATCTGGGTCCAGTTTAACCTGCTTAACTCTACAAAGCACTTTTGCGCACTCTTTAGTGATTCTTCAATATTTCATATGCTCTTAATTATTTGACCAATTTAGTCATTTACATGATTCACCATTATTGATAAGCTTTTGAATTGAAACTGAACATCGGTAATTTGTCACTGTGTAAACTGTATGTCTGTGGTTTAATGTATCTGTGAACCACCATTAGTGTATTTTAGCTAGATGAAACTGGGTTATTTGTGGAAACAAATTGTGAAATCCGGAAACCAATGCGGCCCCCCCCGAAATGCCCTAACTCGGCCCCCCGCCCCCAAATCACCACACATCACCTGTATATCCACATCAGTATCATTGCACGCAATATTAAAACAGTGATCCATATGAATCAAACAAAATGAGGGCTTGTTTGTTTGCATTGAAATTGGCCATTTTTCAATCACAAAGTGCAGAACCACCACAGATGGTGTCAGCCTTTGTGAGTGGGTGGAAAATTTGCCCAAAATGTTCTAAAATATATATATATTTTTAAATGGCATTAATAGGCGTTCACAGACAACAAGGATGGAAATCTCTAGTCTGTTCCAGTCCATGCCGTTGTTCCTTTTTGTCTGGACTTGCATGAAGTGCGCAGTCACACGGCACCTTTGGGTGCCTTCATTTTGCATCTTGCATAGCTGCATTTTGCATTCACAGCATTGCAGTGCTAGCCCTTCAGCCATGGCATGTAAAAGCTGTGTTGAATTACTGTGTCCTGTGTTCCATCAGACTTTATGAATGGGAGTATTTTAGGACAGTGGTCCTGATCCCTCTTCCTGCAGTTGATTACAGGGTAAACTCAGCTCACCCCATTTCTTGGATCTGTATTATTGGCTGATTTTTAAATGAAACCAAATGCTGTCAGGCCCTTCGGGGTCTCCCGGACCAGGGTTGAGGACAACTCTCCTAAGAGAAGGCAGACGACCAAGGTGTAAGGTCCTGTGCAGGGAGGTGCAATGTGTGTGATGTCAGCAGAATCCATCAATGCCGTGAGTGCCATTTCACCCTTTCACTGAGGGTCATTGTTCACCCAGATTTTCTGTACTTGATTTCAGAAGTCTGAATCCCCCACCACAGAGGTTAAGCATGAAGTGAGTATTTGCAGAAGTGACAAGAGATGATTTTCATGTGTGAAAGGACACAGGGTCCGCCATTGGCTGGGAAGGGGCTACAGGTGTGAGGCAAGGGTGGGCGGGAGGTGTTGAAGACACAGTGGGTTATAATAGCTGCAATTGTACAGTCCAATTCTGAAATGGTAGGAATGGGATATTGAGAATAGTTTGCTGTTTTAATGTCACATGTAGCCTTCCTTAAAAAGGGGCTATTTGAAATGTGTATTTGATTATTGAGGAGCTGATTGGTTGATTGGTGACTCCCTGTTGTGCAGAGAGCTAGAGAGCTAAGAAATCAGACAACAAAGGGAAATAAGTAAATATTTTGAGTCAGCGTGAAAGTTACATGACATTATCAAAACTTTGTCAATGGATTTTTACGTTTCCATGCCAAAGGCAGACTAGGCTCTTTTAGGCTTCAAAGCCTGACAAACTAAAATGAGAACCATCATGTTAATGCTGAGAGGTAGCCTGGTAATCTGTACCTCAAAGGACACATTAAAAATAAAGTCATTAAATTAATTTTGGTGATATCAGGAACACATTTTGATGAAAATGTGTGCTGTGAAACAACTCCAAATGTTGCTATTACATTTTGGCTCGGAAGCCTTGTTTATGAGCTTGCCACCAAGCTCTTATTTGCCTGAGCCCATCATTTTAGCTCCGCTGAATTTTTTTTTTTGTTCATTTTGTGAAACAAACTTGGACTGTAATCTGTCCAAGTAGAAACCATTCATGTCACATTCAACCCCCCCCCCAACCCCTCAAAAAAATAAACGTGCCTGTGTACTTCATGCATGTAAAGATACCGATTTTGGTTAAAACAAGTTATATTTTTGGATTCTCCAACTGGAACAGTTTTATCTCACTGCTATGTCAGCAATCATTAGGAACTAAGAAAAGCCACATTGTTATAAAAATCAGTAATTTAAGAAGTTATGGTCTCTGTTGTCTCAGACTTATGTAGAACAGCTGTATGTTTACTATTCATTCTGGGAGATTAATCCAGCAACATATTGTATGTGAGATTATTAGAAAAAGAAGTTTCTTGGGAACTGTGCTGGCTAGTGTGGGTCTAGGAATGCTTTGGTTATGGGTAGATCTATGCTTTTCTCAGGGGCCAGCCATCTACTGTGTTCTTGCTCTCAGGTTCTCGGGTCTCTAGAATCACGTTGTGTCTGTATCCTAATCTCAGTCATGAGCTAAAACTGATTTTAGAACAACAGTCCTTCTGCGAGATGCAGTATTTGATGTGTAAATATATGGGTCTAACTAACGTCTTGCTTGTAAGATCAGGCTGGCAGCCACAACCCTTTACATCATCCACAGTCCGCAGCTCCAAAACTATTTGTTGTTTTAACATCCCATCTCCATCTCTTATTCTCAGTATTTCTTCAGTCTCAGTCTATTTCTAACTCCATCTTTTTTTCTCCATTTCTCCATCTCCTCCATTCTTCTCTCCATCTTTCTGTAACTCAACTGTAATCTTTCCCATTATCTGCATTTCTCTGTTTCTGTCTTTCATTCACTCTGTTTCTCTGTGGAACAGCCAGCGTCAGTAATCTGCACCTAGTATTGCGCTCTGTCAGTTCATGGCCCCCCTGTTGTTGCTCCGTCCGTAGCCCCCCTCCCAGAACGTGCCCATGGGCCCGGGCGGGATGGGCCAGGGCGGCCCCCAGCAGCCCCCCCATGGCCACGGCGGGCCCCCGGAGGGGCCCCCAGCACCCCACATTCAGGGCCAGATGAACGGCCAGATGCCCGGTAAGTCCCCTTCCACCGCCTGTTTGGGTCGCCTAGCAACATTGTTCCAGCTATTGCAACATTACCCCTGCCCCCCACCACCCATTCCCATCCTGAAGTGAGTGGAGGGAAAATTGGGGGCATCCTAAAGCTGAACACTCCTTATTGGTCCTGGGTGGGGTGTGTCCTCAATGTTGTAAGTGTGTCAATTATTTCCCTGATACCACCACCAAAACGGCTGCGGTAGTGGAGTGGGCTGCCATCTCCGCTCCCAGACTGATGCTCAATATGGGTGATGTGTCACTGGAAATGGTGCTGCGTTATTGTTATCATGCACCTCAGAGCTCAGGGTTTAGGGTTAATGATGCAGTAAAACTGAGGTGATGTGGCATTATGGAGGTGCAGTTTGCTGAAACGTGCTGCAGAGTGACACTTGTGTCGGAACTGTTCGTAATTTACTTTGATGTTTTCTCCAGTCGTAACCAAGACTGAACATATAATTTTGGTACGGGTATGGTATAACCCGTTGGCTGACTGTACGTCTAGGTTGGTAGTAGATGCATCATAACTGTACGTATAGGTTGGCAGTGGCGTAAAGGCCATGTTATTTACCTGGAGGGATGATCCTATGCTGGTATTAAGGGGGCTTTTTTCTTCTCTTTGAAGGACCCAATCACTTGCCCATGCAAGGCCCCGGACCCAACCAGCCCCCCAACAGCTCGATGAGCGGCCCGCCCAGCTCCCACGGGGCCATGGGGGGGTACAACCACGCGGGGCCGCCGTCCCAGGGCATGCCCCCCGCCCAGGGCCAGATGAACATGCCCCAGGGCCAGCCAATGGGAAGCTACGGCCCGCGGCCGCCCATGAACATGCAGCCTAACCAAGGTACCAGCAGTACGAGCGCTTCTGTATTCACTCGTGTTGTAGCTGTACATCGTGTCCTTTCAAAGGGCAGTGATCTGATTCAGTTGTAACTGCATGCAATAATCAAACTGTATCGTTATGAATTTAAAGCAAAATATTTGTTTAAACGTCCATAATCTTAATGCAGTTTGGTCTCCAGCAGCACTAGGGGGCGGCCTGTAGCGTAGCGGTTAAGGTAAATGACTGGGACACGTAAGGTCGGTGGTTCTAATCCCGGTGTAGCCACAATAAGATCCGCACAGCCGTTGGGCCCTTGAGCAAGGCCCTTAACCCTGCATTGCTCCAGGGGAGGATTGTCTCCTGCTTAGTCTAATCAACTGTACATCGCTCTGGATAAGAGCGTCTGCCAAATGCCAATAATGTAATGTAATGTAATGTACCAACGTCTCCGACGTTTCCAACTCAACCTCGTTATCACTTGCGCTAGTGCTGTTAAACATGACATCAATAAGCCTTTGCATGCTCATCCTCATTTTGTTTGTGTGTATGTTGTATTAGAATTGTGTTAGCTGGAGCATGCATATTGATCGTTTCTTACTTTTTTGGGTCCACAAAATTTGTGATACTGCCAAATATCGAAAAATCTAAATCGTATCCTATTGTGGTGAAGCCTGTGCTTGCACTCCTAAGATCCACCATATGCAGATATCCTTTAGGTTTGTGTATAATCTCAAAAAACCTTGTAATTCCATAAACATAACTCCTGTGTTCCCAGGTCCCATGATGCACCAGCAGCCCCCCTCCCAGCAGTACAGCATGCCCCCGGGGGGTGCGCAGCACTACCCAGGCCAGCAGAACCCCATGGCCATTATGGGACAGGTCAGCCAGGGGAACCATGTGATGGGACAGAGGCCAATGCCTCCTTACAGACCCACACAGCCAGGTAAAAATAATTTCTGTCTGTTCATTTATCATTTTTACCAGCCAGACTCTACAGCTAAGCTGTACAGAGACCCCATTGCTCTGTAGACTCATTATATCTGCTTAATAATAAAGTTGGAAAGTTGAAATATTTTTTGTTAGACAATTAGAATATGGAAACTTGGGGCCTGATTTACTAAGACCTTTAGCACATTAAAAAACCAATAACATGATCAATGATTGGTCATGGAATTTGTTTTGCACCAATCATTGTTTGTGTTATTCATTTTGCCTGTTGTAAAAGGGTTTGCACGTGCTAAAGGTCTTTGTGAATCAGTCTCTACCTTTCTGTAAGCTCTGTGGTTTGTGACGTTCAGCTGTGACAGTGCTAGCCTCAACTGTGTGTCTGTTGACTGGGCCTCCTGTGCAGGGGGTCCCCAGCAGTACCCAGGCCAGGAGGAGTACTATGGGGAGCAGTACAGTCACGGAGGCCAGGGAGTCGCAGAAGGTAGGAGCACTCAGCATTTTTAAAGGCTAGTGTAGTGTAACGGTAAGGGATACAGGGCTGTATCTTAGGAGGTGCCGCACTGTCTAACTGGGCTCACATGCAGAAGATGGATGGAGGTTCACTGCTCACCTGCTCTTGTGCTCCCCCTGCAGGTAACTCCCAGTACAGCGGGCAGCAGGAGGCCTATCCCCAAGGCCCCCCGCAGCAGCAGGCCTACCCGCCCCAGCAGCCCCAGCCCCAGCCCCAGCCCCCACCCCAGCAGCAGTACCCGGGCCAGCAGGGGTACCCAGGCCAGCAGCAGGGATATGGTGGGTGTCCCGCCCTAAACAGTCTCCCAGCATCAAAGGGCACTGCCAGCACTTCTCTGGGGAACAAACTGTGTGAACAGGGTGCCACTCGGTTCCGTTTCACTTCCAGTCAACTCGGGAAGTTAATTGAAATTCACTTAATTGAGTGCAAAAATCCTTGTGGAATATTATGTACATTTTTCAGTTCATTGATTTGATTTTCGATTTATTGGCCAAATTGACATTCGCGCGACCCCAGCTCTTCCAGCTAAGATGTTTGGATGGATGCCCTTGGCATCTTCTGGCAGTGAGCATTTCCCCTGTTTTCATTTCACCCCTGTTCCCCCTCATTGGCTCTCAATCCACTTTGGGCTTTTTATTATTTTTTATTATTATTTTTTACTAGAAAATACCCATTGTGCAGTGTTAAAGGTATTCTATGATAAGTAAGATTGAAATCATTGAAAAAGGCTCACTGACATGGTGATTCACCCTCTGCCTGTGTTTATAGTCCTTCGGGTTTCAAAGTGTACACTTGTCGGGCCGTCACTCTGTATCAAGTTCATAGGCTGAAAATTGGTTTGCAGTTTGTTCATGTTGCTGCCCAAATTGCAGTCCAGACAAGCAATCACTATATACTATTGCTTATTATCCAAGCAAAGACTACATATCTAGTTATAAAACACTGGCAGTTTGTTATCGGTAGCAACAAGCAAATTCGCTATAATTAGCTTGACAAATTTACAAAGATCCACTTACGATAAAATATAGGCAATACGAACATAGTAGCGTTGTGCTTCCGGTGGATATTTGTAAATTCTGGGAGCTGGCTAGTAATAGCTAATTTTCTTGTTACTGTTAGTGAACTGGTATTGTTTTCTAACCAGATAAGCAATAGTATACAGAGTCTCAGTGATTGCGTGTCTCGTGTGCAATTTGGGCAGCTACACGTTCCTTTTATCTGTTTACGTGTTCAATCATCCGTGTTTAGCTGAACCTTTATTTCTCTCAAACTGTAAGTTACAGTTGCATCATTAGTAGTAGACTATCATATCTTAGTTATATAACCAACTAGTTACGTAGCCAAATAACTTGCTTGCTCACAATATAGTTGGTTAGCTAAAGTGAAAACTATAGTGTTCAGCAATATAAATATAGCAAGTCACCTGTTCGGGGGACATTTTCTTACTAGAACACTACGAAAAGACGGCAGGCTCTATCGCGTTTGTCGCTGTCAGCTTTCCAAAACAGTGCACGAGAACACTGAACTGTATAATAACGATTTATATTGCATGTTATATTCAAAGACTGTGGAAAGCATAAACAGTGTTGTGGTTTGAGGTTGTTTGTTGTTGCAATTCCACTCTTGGCTGCTAGGAGTCCGAAATTACCTATTGTACCTTTAAGTGACGATTATTTTTGAAAATTATCCTATACAAATAAAGATATTTTTTTTAAAAATTATAAAAATCTGCCATATTTAAAAACCTTCTCATCTCAGATGTTCCTAGTGTATTTTCTCTAACTTTTAAAGTTGCTTGGCGCTAACTTCTTCCCCTTTCTTTTTGCACTTCCACTAGCTGCGGTATGGATGATGAACCAGTCATACATTTATCTGTGAATAGACACTTGTATCTGTGAACTTATAAAGTGGGGACATGGACACTTTGCAGATATCCATGTCACTCATCACAGTCTGTGGGGGCTTCATCATGAAAGCACATCCAATGTGTTTAATAAAATGTGCCACCAAGTTCATTTGCAGCCTATTCATAGTTTTGACACATCGTCTGAGAGGCACAGAATTGTGCCTGGAGCCTGTGCTATTAATACTGCTCAGACACGGGTGACCAGTAAACGCAATTACAGCTGGGCTGATAACGGAGCAATGTAACCCCCTCTTACGTTTACTGTACGGCTACGCTCGCAGTTTCACTGCCGTCGGCATCGGCTTTCATTTTCAGCCATGAATATATAAGGATGTTTTTAAATTCACCTTTTAAAAGAGTGTCAATGGAATGAGTCAATTAAATATTCTGTTTAAACTTTTTCCACTGTCACACCTGGTTAGAATTCTCTTAGTAGCTTGAATATTTATATTGTAATAAATTTATTTTAAATGTAAATTTGAAATTACAAATCTCCTGCAATGATTTTCTCCCTTAAGTGTAAAATCAGATATGTGATTAGAATGTCACTGAAGTTGACTCAACTTTTTCTCACGGCCGGGCACCTGTACAATTTTGTTATGTCGTGCACACTGTCATACTTTGTGGCTCATTGTTGATTAGACAGCCTGATGGGACAATGAAAATTCAGCGTCATCGATTCAAAAATGTAATCGGGGTTTGCCATATTGTTATCATAGAGACCACAGAACCATCATCACAGACCTTCGGTGAAGTATAAGTGCAAAACGCGACATTTACTGTGATGTTACTTTCATTTGTCACGCAACACGTCGAAGGTTGTGCGAGAAGGTATAAATCAGTCTTTAGAAACTAAACATTCCAAACTCTTCAAATACTCTTCAAAGGCTTAAACCTGTCTGTCTTCCATCTCCCCCAGGGCCTTCTCAAGCACCCCCAGCACAGTACCAGAACTACCCCCAGGGCCAGGGGCAGCAGTATGGAGCCTACCGCCCCCCCCAGCCCGGCCCGCCCCAGGCCCAGCCGCAGCGCGCCTACGGCTACGATCAGGTGAGGGCGGGGCGGGAGGGCGTGCAGGAGAGCAGGCAGGGGCAGGAGGGCGGGCAGGGGCAGGAGGGCGTGCTGGAGAGCAGGCAGGGGCAGGAGGGCGTGCGGGGGCGGGAGGGCGTGCGGGGGCAGGAGGGCGTGCGGGGGCAGGAGGGCGTGCGGGGGAGGGAGGGCGTGCAGGAGGGCGTGCGGGGGCAGGAGGGCGTTCAGGAGGGTGTGCAGGGGAGGGAGGGCGTGCAGGAGAGGGTGCAGGGGAGGGAGGGCGTTCAGGGGCGGGAGGGCGTTCAGGATGGTGTGCAGGGGCAGGAGGGCGTGCAGGAGAGCGGGCAGGGGCAGGAGAGCGTGCGGGGGAGGGAGGGCGTGCGGGGGAGGGAGGGCGTGCGGGGGAGGCAGGGCGTGCAGGAGGGCGTGCGGGGGAGGGAGGGCGTGCAGGAGAGGGAGGGTGTGCAGGAGGGCATGCGGGGGAGGGAGGGCGTGCGGGGGAGGGAGGGCGTTCAGGACGGTGTGCGGGGGAGGGAGGGCGTGCAGGAGAGCGTGCGGGGGAGGGAGGGCGTTCAGGAGGGCGTGCGGGGGAGGGAGGGCGTTCAGGAGGGCGTTCAGGAGGGCGTGCGGGGGAGGGAGGGCGTTCAGGAGGGCGTGCGGGGGAGGGAGGGCGTTCAGGAGGGCGTGCAGGAGGGCGTGCTGGGGCAGGAGGCGTGCGGGGGAGGGAGGGCGTGCAGGAGGGTGTGCAGGGGCGGGAGGGCGTGCAGGGGCGGGCGTGTTCGGGACTGCCCATCCTCGGTGGCGTGGGAAGGCTTTCAGAGCGCACACAGCCCCAGGGCTGAGAGGTCTCCTCACGTTCGCGGCTTTGCTCAGGGCGTTAGCGCTGTGCGTGCCAGAGACTCAGGAGCGCAGCTCCTGTTTGGAGTTGTTTTTTTCCTGAAGACTTGAGAGAGGTCAAGACGGGCAATGAAGGGACAGAGAGCGAGGTGGCAGGAGGGAGGCAGGGTGAGATAGAGATAGAGATATAGAGATAGACAGAAGGATAGGGGGAAACAGAGGGGAGACGGAGAGTTTTGGCAGTCACATTGACCACACGTGGATACCGTCTGTCCACACACGCCAACAATGCATTATATGCCTGGTCGCTCACATGCAATGTCATACTGCCCTCTGCTGGTGTGTCTCTGTACTGGATCATATTGAATATAACCAACACAAAGTTAAGTTGAAATTGTTTGCTTCATGGTCCATAGTACAAGTGGGGAAAAATGTATGATTGAACTGATTTATATGTGCATCAATAAACATATCATTAAATTAAAGATTGTACACACATTTTTCTCCACCACTTAATTCATTTATTACATTTTTTATTTATTTCATTTTTAATATTAGTATTTGCTGTTTCCCTTAACAAGACTTTACCTGTATATTAAGTAAGAATATCATAACTGGCGGTTGATTGAAAGGTTGAAAGGAAACCACAAAAAGCATCTGCCAAATGACCAAAAATGTAATGTAAATGTAAAACCTGCTTGTTTGAGACCCCTGTAGTAGATAATTTTGAGCCTTGATGATTTTCTTACACATGAGGAGAAAGATGTGAAAGACTTGTCCAGTGTGTCCACAGTCTGTAAAGTGACATTAATGCATGCATTTGTGCTGCCCGTAGGCTCAGTATGGGAACTACCAGCAGTGAGACTCCTGAGGACTGGAACTCTCACTAATTCAACCCTTCTCTCCTGGATCTGCAATTCGGCTGCTACCATTTGGGCCTTTTTTGGACTACAAATGTAAGACTGTATTTGGTTTGGTTATTTAGCATTGTGGTCCCCCCTCCACCCCTTCATATGTAGTCATATTTGCTGACATCACGCCAGCGTTTTCGGGGTCCGCCGCACGGCTGGCGGGAATCCTGCCGCAAAATGTTTGCCCTCCTGTCCGACCCGTCTCGCTCACTTCGAACGCGACTCAACCGAGGTGAGATTTCAGCAGAGAGTTTCCTCTGAGAAGAAGGTGCAGTTTGTGCAGGTGGACGCCGGCGGGAACAGCACTTGCATTTTCGGGGTGAGCGGATCTTAAAGCAGCGATGCCTTAACACAGGAAGCGGCAGGTATTGGGAAGAATCATACTTCCTTTCGTTGCCGTCGTCCTTCCATTTCAGATTGTGAAACCAGCAGAATTTTTTATTTTGAGTTTGAAGTGAGTCTCACCGATGCTACATCCCATCGAATGCAATTTTTTTCCATTTTTTATATGAAGCAATAATCAAGAGCGGAGTATCGTTTTGTCTGTGCAACATTCTTAAAGATATTTTGTATCACGGTTAAAAAAACAGCAATGTACAAATGTATTTTATGCTTTTAGATGGAACTGAATTTGTATAGTGATTTGTAAACCAGTAACAGTTGTTTTAGTTTCACGCAAAGTAAAACTTATCTTTTTTTTTTTTTTTTTGTTTACAGTCTTTTTGTTTACAACTTTATCTTTGTCTCGATGGAACTGCAACTAGACCAGGTCATATGACCTCAGCTGCCACTGGGGAGTGGCCTGTGATGAAGGTTTATCCATGTACAGAGCATAAATACATGCTCCACAAACGGTAGCCTGGTCTTTTGAACAGCGCCAATTAAAAAGCTCTGAAGAAAACCAGTCCAGGGAATGTGTGTTTTTTATTTTTTTATTAGTTTTTTTTTATTGTTTGTTTTTTTGGCCAAGCCAAAACATGTCATTATTCAGCATTGGAGCTATTGGCCTTGTCCAAATCGATGCACTTGCCTCCGAATAAGTACGCTAATATAAGAGTATACAATAGTAGGCAAGTGCGCTGATTAGGACTCAAATACTCATGCTCTAATGTCCTTTGCCTGGATTTTGTTTCCTTGCTTTTTTTTCTTTTCTTTTTTTTGTCTTTTCAAAAACTTGGGGCAGGGACTGTCATTTTCGACAACGATCATAGCTGTCCGTTGAATGGACCGCCCGATTGACTCATTTTAGGACTTTCCTTTCCCAAGCCAGGCACTAGAACTGTGAATCTCCCCACACCCCACCATACCACCCCAACCACACACACACCCTTTTTTACTGCAGCTTCTTTCCACTTCACCACAGCTGGACAATATACGCATTTTCAACACTTTAATCCTTCAGACACCAGTAACATTCCTGCAGATTACTTTTTTCCATTTTAACAGATACATACATTTTCACAAATATTCCGAAAAAAATGAAAATGTTTCTTTGTAAATTATCAGCTACGTGTAGGGATTTCCCAGTATCTGAAGAATAAAGTACTTAAAATGCATCCAGTCTAGTGCCAAATGGTGAGAAACCATACTGATGGTTTTGGAGTGTGACAGACATATTCTGTGCATCTTAAATTAAACGGCTTCAAAGATCATCAGCTCCTGTGGGTGGGTGCCAGCAGCACCAGTTTTCCCCCTATTATTATTATTATTATTATTATTATTATTATTTCTTTTTGTACTTTTGTCGCAATGTAAACGTGTCACTGGATATGAACAAGACGTGAAATAAATTATTGTGATTTTTTTTTTTTTTTCTATTTTGTTCTGCTGTTTTTTTTGTGTTGCGTGTAATTGCGTGTTGCGTGTATTCCCTGGGAATAGTAGCTATGCCCTCGTATACTATAATAAAGAGATAATCTACAGTTTTACCAGCATTTTGTAAATTGCATCAAGTGGATTTGAAGTCTAAATGTAGTTGATGTGTATAGCGAGGTGTCAGCAGTTGTCAGAATTCAAATTTTGTAAATGGCAAAGAATTTGCCTTTCATTGTGAAAGTACACAAATACAAACCGGCAGCCTCAAACTAGTCTTCAGTGTGGTAAATAACTAGCTTTTAGCTTAGTAAAGGTATGCCTATGGCCAAAAATCTAAAGTGACTACCAGCCCAATTTGTCTCTAAAGAGCAAAACAGAAGTACTGGCATTGTGTACTGGTGAGAACTGGTCCACTTCATACACTGCCTATACTAGTGTTTTGCTATGGCTGGTGCAAAATAAATACATAAATGCCTTTTTTTTTTATCAACGGTTAATTGATTTGTACAGTCACAGGGGAATGTTACCACAGTTACTTCGCTAACCAATTACTGGCACAGCCCTAAGGAGTGGCTGGACAGGCCAAGAAAGGTGTGCCTTTTTTAACTTAAATATTCTCACCCAATCAGAGATCTGTAGGCAAGTTGTACTTTCGCTCTCAGTACAATATGGCTTTTTGAAGCGGACACACTGCTGGGTGGTTCATCCAGAAAAGGCGCTGTTCAAGTCTGGCACGGGTATCGGAGCCACAGTGACAGTGTCAAAACATTACACTGGGTCTCTGTGAGAAATGAAATTGAAATAAATAAAAACGAATCCAGTCTTTCGGGTGCTCAAACTCTGTATCCTCCATCACAAGGCCTGTGAACTAAACGGGCCTACAGTGGTTTCACATCCTGTTTTTCAGGAGCGAATGCACGTGGCTCTGTTCCCTCAAATTTACAACGATGTACAAAGACACACGTAGTGAAAACGTGTTTCCTCCTATGCTTCTCTGGGGCTTTGCCGCTGCCATAAGTTGGTGAGGCCTGTCCCATGTAAAATTGCATACTTATTAAAAACCCTGTGTTTGAGCGCATGGAAGTACCAGTAAGCATTAGCATGTGCATGTGTACAGCGGGTATTACAGAGGGAAGTCCTTTCAGGCAAAGGTGCCGGTGGACCATAATCTTCATGGAGTGCGGGGTCGGCCATTTTTGATAGCGGCTGTGTTTAATTGGTGCTCTCCATGCCTAGCAGCGCCCTTCCAGAGCGGGGGAGCAGGGGGTTCTCGGATGGCACCCCTTGGGCCCCTCCTGCAGATGGGTCACGAGCTGATTGGGGATCAGTTGGAGCTGCGCCGTGGGACCTACCTGATCCCGTGTCACGCTTGTGGGCCCAAATCCCTGTGAGGCTCTGTATCTCCTCAGGCACCAGACCAGAACTGTCCCTGACAGCGCGCCCTGCATACTTTAGCACACAAAGCCGTATGCAGGCGACTCAAATCCACGCTGCAGCTGGTTCCATTGGCTGCCAATTTCGGGCTCTATATGTGTGTTTACGTATGCATGTACATTAGGGCAGTGCCGATTAACATATTAATTGGTTTGAGTAATTAAATAACCCTTCATCACCAACTGATTGTGTTTAATTCAAATCTGTCTTTTTAATCTGAAAGTTTTGCATTAAAAATGCATCAATCAGTCGCTGTTATGCAGGGAAATATAAAGCAAAGTGCAATCGTCAACATCTGGGCCGTAAAATCTACAAGCGTTTACATCAGTATTTCAGTTAATTGGTTAGATACAGATGGTAATGTGACCACAAAAACAAATTGCTCTGTGCATTGTAAACAGAGATTGTCATATAAGCGAAGCATTCTTTCATAATTCCCCTTGTAGCCAAACAAAAACGGCAATGGGCAAACTCCCATCAGCCGTCTGATTCAGTTGGCCTGGAAGTGCATAATGTTAAGCAAAGACTCTACGTTTCAGGTCAACAGCACTGAGTACAGTCACCAACTCAATTGCAGTCTGGATTACATCATATGGTCAACCCATTATCATCTTGGAGAACAGGGCTAGAAGCCATTCTACAGCTAGAATGGGATTCAAAGGAATGGATAGTTTTAATTCCAATATTTAAAAGACTTTCTGGTACTGATTGGCCCTGGTCCTTATCTTTGTTGTACTGGTAGCAATTGAAATTGTACTTCCCTCTAGGGTCTTTCAAAGCACTTATCCCTGGTTATGGGTATGCACTTTGTTGTACGTCGCTCTGGATAAGAGCATCTGCCAAATGCCATTAATGTAATAATTGAAAAAAAGGTATATTTTTGGTTGTTTGACACACAGACTATTTCTGAGTTCCAGAGGTTGGAGGATTCACTGGGTCATTTGTGGTTTGGTGTGAGGTGCAGGGTAAATTCTCTGGTTTGGTTTGAGGTGCAGGGTCAGTTCTCTGGTTAGGTGTGAGGTGCAGGGTCAGTTCTCTGGTTTGGTGTAAGGTGCAGGTTCAGTTTGTTGCGGTTTGGTGTGAGGTACAGGGTAAGTTCTCTGGTTTGGTGTGAGGTGCAGGGTCAGTTTGTAGTTTGGTGTGAGGTACAGGGTAAGTTGTCTGGTTTGGTGTGAGGTGCAGGGTCAGTTTGTAGTTTGGTGTGAGGTACAGGGTAAGTTCTCTGGTTTGGGTGAGGTGCAGGGACTGCCTGTGAATTCTGTCACAGTTGGAGCTCCCGCACCCCCCCATACCCCCCCCAGCCCATGCCCCGCCCGCCCAGACGTGCTCCACGACACAGCTGTCTTCCCTCCATTCCAGAGCGCGTTTACACCCAGCCGCCCCCCCCCCCAGCCCCCCTCAGAGCACGGGGCCACTTGTCACTTAAGGGAGCGCGGTGCAGATGGCGTGGCAGATGTGCGGGCGCGCCGTGTGACTGGGATGTGTTGGCGGCTGTGAGCGGTGGCGGGGGGGGGCGGGTCGCCCCGCTAGTTTGCGCGCGCCTCTCTCTCTCTGCATCTCCCTCCGCCCCAGCCCTGCTGCTTCACAGCTGCCCTCTCCCACCCTGCCCAGCTGCTGAGGGGCCCCCTGAGCGCGGCCCCTACCTGCCGCACCAGCCCCGGCCCCAGCTGCACAGACTCCGGCAGGCCTCCCTCTGCGGGGTCGGGGGGGGGGGGGTGGGTTCCGGGAGTCTATCGCTCTTCACCTCCTGCCTCTCTTCCGGGCTCCTCTGAGGAGCGCCTCTGACTGATCCCCTCGCAGTGAAAAGAGTCCACCGTGTTACGCGAGGCGCAGAAAAAGGACAGGAATATCAAACATGGTTTTGGAGGCTCGTGATCGTGGACCTTTACGTCTCAGCTGACATGTCGGCGTGTGGGTGCAGGACGAGCCCTCCCCCTGATCGAGAGGAAGCTCCATCAGCACGGCACGGTGCCCCAAAACACAAGCGCTTAAACTATTCTGCTGAAAAGCCTGCCCTTTTAACCAGTGAGATGCATTCTGGTCAGCACTGCAATCGAGTAAGCACCAGCTTCTGACCGTATTCAGGCTGTCCGTTCTTCTGAAAGCTCCTCTTTCTGTTCTTTCAACACAATTAACACAATTATTGTGAATAATTAGTGTTGGTATGATTTCCTAGAAAAGAAAAACTACTCGTTAAAAAAAGCAGTAGGTAAGCCTCTTTTCCTGATAGCTTTGGGGTGGCTGAAAGCAATAACCATACAACCATCTACTTCATTTTGTGATAGGCCTATAATTATGCGTGTGCACGTGCATGTCAATGCGCGTTATTTATATACATGATGTACCTTCTGCTCTCTGTAAACACGGATACTGTCTAAAATTGCACGCTCAATATTTTTGGGGTAAAAAAAACCCCTCACATCAAAGCGTTTTTCTGCCGGATCCGGGGCAGATAATCAAAGCAGCAATTACACTGCGGCGGTGGCGGAGAGGTGAAAAAGCTGGTCGGGTTTTTACTAACGAGTGTGACACAATCCTTCGGGGAGGAATAAGAGGTGGTTATGTGGAAATGCACTACCTTCTCCAGCTAATTGGAGATGTGTCACGCCGAATAAATGGAGCACAACAAGGCCTGCCTGAGCCGTGCGACGCCCTGGGGGCCGGGGGGTGGGGTGGGGGTGGGGTGACGGGGTCTGCCCGTCCAACACCCCCTCCTCTCCCCGCCATCCGCATGCTGATCTGGCCGCTCGCTCGCGCGGACAGATGGGAGTGAAAATGATGGTTGGTAATAAATCCTCACCACGGTAAGCCCACCGTTTCATCGCCCGCCGTCCCTTTACCACCGCTCCTGTGATAAAGCCACTGCTGCAGCCATTACCGCCACGCGCAAATGTGGCTGCGCTAGTCAATAAGCTCTGTAATGAGGCTTTCTCTTTTCTGTTTTGGAAGAGCTTTGCCTGGCGTGGTCGAAGATAACCTAATAAAGGCCGGTTTCGCGTAACGTGGACTGATCGAAGATAATCAAATAAAAACACAAATGAGCAAGAGGTGTGATTCCCCCAAGCTAAACAAGCTCTTAAATCTATGTGGTTTCTCTTTTTCCCCTATTTATTTAGACTCTTCCAAATAGCATCTTAGTTTAGGTCCAATAGCTCACAGGGTATTGCACTGGCTGTAAGAGTCTGCTGACAGACTATCTCACAACTTTGAGAGTTTACGAACTTCACTCTCCTGGTTCATTTTAATAAGAACCACAGGCAAACACGGATTCTGACTACTCTAACAATATTATATTCATAGTGTGTTAATTTGTATGCAGCTTACGGTATAAGTGTCTAATACCGTCAGATTTCAGCTCACTTCTGAACTGGGGGAGTGGCAGTCATGGAACCAATATGGACTTGTGAGCAGGAATGTGTTCGGGTCAGATCTCAGCAATAGGGCGTTTTTGTTGCAGTATGAATCGCACCTGAACTGTCACACCTGGACTGCCATGTGAAAATGTGTGAGTTATGAAAGTTGCCTGGAGTAGTGAGTTGTGAGTAGTGGTCTAAGCTGCACAAAGGCATGTCCCATATGTCTGATAATAAATGTTAGATATGAGAACTATGTTTGTCAAGCAGCAAGGTTATATCGATTACAGTCCCTGCATTTTTGGAGAAAACAACAAATCCATGAAAATACATAATATCTATCTTTTCCTCTCCCTCTCACACAGATTATTTCTTTCTCCCTCTTGTTCTCTCTCATTCTCTCTTGCAAACCCTCATTATTGATTTGTTTTTCTCTAAAAGTCTTAATTCCTATGCTAGTATCCACTCAAGAGTTCTGGTAAGAAATTCAAATGATCAAATGTACTAGATCTTTGGCCTTCACACCATGTGTATACATTTGTCAGATTTGTACTGCAGCTTACGAACTGATTTCCTATTACACTGTTTTCATCTGGCAGTGAACTGCCATGTTTGTCTTCTGGCCAAGCTGAAGAATCCAGTAGGTCAGTATGGAGAGCACACTCTTACCCTGCGGTCTGATTCTCAGGTAGTGAGACCTTCAGCTCATATTTCTCTGCACCAGCAGGGAGTGTATAGAGAGAAAAATGTTTTTAAAATGTTCAGGTTAAATAAAGTTAATAAAGTAATAGACCTAGTTATCTGCCATTTCATTAAAAATATGTGTACAGTGCAGCAGTAGAACATATAGTGGTTTCCAAAAGTATTCAGACCCCCTTCACTTTTTGCTCACTTTGTGTTGTAGATTTTATTTTAAATGGGTAAAATTGCCATTTATGCCCATCAATAACCCAAAATGGTAAATTGAAAGTTTTGCTAATTTATGGAACATCAATCACTGATACTTATATAAGTATTCAGATCCTTAATTCAGTGCTTAGTAGAAACTCCTTTGGTAGCAATTACAGCTTCCAGTCTTCTTGATCAGTTTATCCCATTCTTCCTGGCAGACCCTCTCAATGGATGGGAACTGTCTGTGAACTGGCATCTTCAGGTCTCTCCACAGATGTTCTATGGGGTTTAAGTCTGGTCTTTGGCTGGGCCACTCAATGACAGTCAGAGACTAGTCCCAAAGCCACTCCAGCGTTGTCTTGGCTGTATGCTTCAGGTCGTTGTGCTACAAGCGACCTGGAGCAGCTTTTCATCAAGGACCTCTCTGTATTTCTCTGCTGCATTCATTCTTCCTTCAATTCTGAACAGTCTCCCTGTCCCTGCTGCTGAGAAGCACCCCATAGCATGATGCTGCCACCACCATGCTTCACAGGTGGGATGGTATTAGCCAGGTGATGAGCAGTGCCTGGTGTTCACCAGACATAGTGCTTGGAGTTCTGCCCAAAGAGTTTGTCTCATCAAACAAAGAATTGTTTTCCTCACGCTCTCTAAGTTCTTTAAATGTTGTTTGGCAAACTACAAGTGGGCTGTGATATGCCTTTTTCTAAACTATGTCCAATCAATTCAATTTGCCACAGGTGGACTCTTATCAAGTTCTACATCTCACAATAATTGAATCAAACCGGATGCACCTGACCACAATTTGGCGTGCCACAGTAAAGTGCCTGAATACTTATGTAAATGAAATGTAAATCTTTCAGTTTTTAATAAATTTGGCAAAATTTCTAAAAACATGTTTTCACTTTGTCGTTATGGGTTAATGAGTGTAGATTGAGGGGAAAATCCATTTCAAATTAAATCTCCAAGACAATAAAGTGTGCAAAAAGTGAAGGGGTTTGAATACTTTCTGAAGCTACTGTATATTCATTATAGTTCAGTTTTATTTTTGGGCTGTGGGGGGTTTGGGGGTCTCCACTGAGCCTGGCCCTGGGACCCCGGTCCCCCCTGTTGGCCGCAGATGGATCCCTCTCCGTACGGAGCACGCGGTCCCGCGTGTGAGCGATCGATACGGCGCAGCTCCACAGGGGGATGCGTCTGAATTAGAGCCCCTCGCACGGCAGCCCTCGCTACGGAAATGAAAACATCGACCGCTCCTCGCCTGCGTGTGAGAGACGGAGGCTCCGCTCCTCGCCTGCGATGAGACATTAACCCGGGGGGGCGGATTGAGGAGCGTCGTGCGCTGCTCCCGCCTCGGCGGCCGACGCTCACGTGTGGCACGCCCGCGGCTTTAAATGAGGAGCCCGCTCTCCCCCCGCTCTCCCCGCGCCGCCATTGGCCGTGCCCAGGAGCCGGCCCTGCCCGACTGCCTCTATTAAAGCTCAGTGTGGGGCACCCAATCGATGTGCTCTTGATGACCGTGCTCTGTGTGTGTGTGTGTGTGTGTGTGTGTGTGTGTGTGCGCACTCTCCAGATTTACTTAGTCCCAGTATGTCAGAGTTTGGGGGAAAATAAGAATATCCCCCAGAAATATGACTAGAACATTCTGTGTTTCTGTAACCATGATGTATACTGACAGCTTCATAAAATATGAACGTTACTTTGGTCTGACCTGTCAGGCTGCTGGACACCTGTCATACAGGAAAGGTTAGGTTCTGTATTTTGGCATTTTTCCATTGCATCTCTTCCATTGCCTGTGGCAGAATTTGTTCAGTTTTATGATGAGACCCATTCATGTTTATGAATATGTGTACCCTTTATATGTGAACATGCCTGCTCCATTAGCAGCCTCCAGTGCCTGTCTGTATATTCTGTGTCTGATCACCTGCCTGCGGTGCCTAATCTGGAACCTTCTACAGCGTCTAGTGGTGCTAATTTACCAACGGCGTCAAAAAAAAACAAGAAGTTCTCTGGCAGCCCGGGCCACAGCTGGGGGAGCGTGGGCGGCTTTGTCCCAGTTCCGCTCGTCCTTGAGCGTCCCCCCCCCCCCGCCCCCCTCCCTCCCGCCTGCAGGCCGCCGGCCTGCCGGGATCCCGCTGCGCGCAATGTGTGCTCCCGGCCCCGCCCCCACGCCGCCCCGCCCTCCCCGCCCGCCTCTGGAGGCTGGCCAAGGCCCGGAGGGTTGTCTACTCCCGCCACGGCAACGACCCGACAGGGCCCTCTGACGTGAGCCTTCAAACACCCCAAAAAAACCCTGAAAGTAACCCACTTCCCCACCCGGCTCACTGTGACATGGCTATTTCTGTGGCCAGGAGCTAACAATAGCGGCATCCAGAGCATTGTTTGTCCTTTGCACGGCCAGTCTTGATGGTTGTTTTGTTTTGTTTTGTTTACGTGAGGCTCTCAGTAAAGCCATTTGTTGCATGTGTTAGTCACATGTATTTGTATGCACCCTATAAACACACATTTTTTTCTCACATTGCTTTGCATTTGATAATTCCTGCAAATTGTTCCTCTTTCACTGAAATGTAATGCTTTCACATTATTCATTAAAAACACAGACTCCATCGCTTCCCAGAATTCCCATGACCGCCTGTTTAAATCAGGAGAGGCCAAACAAACACAAGTTAATATTCCATCTCTTATAACTGTGGTTTGCATGCAGCATTTCTGCTTCTTTATAATAATTAGTATTGATATCAGGCAAGCGCATAAAATAGTTATGTGTCCTTGAGCTAAACAACAGGGGACTTAGTTTACTTTTTTGCATAAGGGATTGTAGACAGATAAGAGGCTATTCCCCAAATAGCCCGCAGCGAAAGGTATCCTAATTAACATGCCTGCTCCACACTGTCAGCGATGCTTCAGCCGGCGCTATCGGTTGTGCGCTGGCTGTATTAGCAGTCGATCGCGTGTGCGGTTATAATTGGGCCGGGCGTGGGACTGGGCTCCGTTTGATGGGGAGCCAGCAGCTGGCTGCCTCTCCAGATGGGTGCGGGACCGCAGCCCCAGGTCTCTGAGGACCCGGCACCGCCGCAGAGCCGTCGTGCTACGTCTTAACCACGCCCGACGGCCGCGCCTCGTTCAAGGTCAAACCGCGCCAAGGCAGACGCCACGGATAAACCAGCAAATATGACGTGTGGTCCACTAAGCATGGCTTTCGTTTCATGTACTGTTTTTTGCCAGTTGGGTGCTATTGTAAGCAATGCGATGATTGTGTTTTGTTGTTTCCTTCCTGGAGAATCTTGTTTCATTCTAATCATATTTCACAAAAGTCCTGTCATTATGTGTGTATGTACAGTAAAATATTGTTAACTAACTAACTAAAACTAAACACTATGAAAACATTTAATAAATATTTTTTTCAAGTTTGTTGGGTTAAGATCCCTTGTCTATTCACGTTTGCATATCCTCTTGCAGTGTTGACTTCTCAGATGGCAGTTTCTCAGTCCACTAGTGCTTTCTGTTGATGATAATTATATTAAATCCTGAATATGAATGCAGTGAAAAATGGGCAGGCCAATGCAGGATGACGAATACCCAAGAGAACAGAATCAGTGCACTGCCACTCTTGGGGCCTCTTTACAACAGGCTCTGTTCGAGGGCAGTCACCCTGGGACCTTTGAGGCTTGTCCTGAGGTAGGCTGAAGAATCAGCATAACCTGGAGCTGATGCCATTATGAGCCATAATGGCTGCTGTCAGCGCTCACCGTAAAACAGGACGCAGTTCAAAGGCAGGAAATCCTCAGCTTTATGAGAAGGAAGGGAAACTGAATAAGGCGGATGTTTCCGGAAAAATGTCTGCTCAGCATTATTTCCAGGGACAATTATCATGTCCTTTTTTGGCACATTTTTATATTTATTCTCCTATGAAATACCAGACAACATTACATTTGAAATGAAACTAAAATATGAAGAATTGTGCAGTTGTACATTGTGCATTTTGTTTTGTTTTTTTGAGGGGGGGGGGGGGGGTTGTAACATTTTAAGTATTTCCCCACATAAATATCAAATGACTGGGGGTGACATTGGCACAAGAGGTAAGAGCAGTCGTCTGGCAGTATAAGTGTCCCTGATCGAGACAACTAACCCCTCATTGCTCCTGACGCGCAGGTTGGTGCCTTGCATGGCAGCTGCTGGTGTGTGAGTGTGTGTGAATGAGTGAATGAGAAGCGTGCTTTGGATAAAGGACCAGACCATAAATGCAGACCATTTACCTTTTGACAAATACTGCCAGTTGCACAAGTCCAAGACAATGTTATGGTCACAGTATCACATGGTTATAAGCACTAGTAAACATGTTATTACTTAATAATTGGCAATGGCACTAGACGTGAATAAACTGCCAGAAACTGGATACATTCCTGAGTAAATAGTAAGATGACTTAACACTATTATCAGGACTGAATAAAATGTATTCAGCTTTAAATCTCACCCACTAACATTGTAAAAAGTCTAGTGCAAACAACAATATGTGCATGTATTTGAGTTCCTTAACAAAAAATACAGTATACAGTTTCAATAGCTGGATTGTTTCCATGGTGACACAGAAAATGGATCGGCCTCACTAGGTTTTGTAATTAAACGTCAAAAGTATTTCAGACTTTACCAAAACCCAGAATCAGACAGGTTTACGAAGAGTTAGACGTAATATTTGCAGGTTGATTCACCCTGTCCCAGGAAATATCAGATTGTGAGACAACCTTTTGTATTGAGAGGGAGAGAGTGAAACAGAAGAGGGCAACATAACATTTGTTATTGCTGCTGAGAGACGTTTCCACCCTGGAGCTTCAGCCAGAGATGTTCCTCTGAATCGCACAGCACACTTTCATTCATTTTATCATAAAAATCTGCAACTACAGCTATATAAAATGTATTCATAATTGATTTCATTATCTTAGTTGTCTTTTTCTGTATCAGTAATACATGTAACATTCATACAGCTCATACAGTGGTAGAGTGGTTGAACCTGCCAGTTCTATGTTAGAATCTCCACTCTAGAGCCACTACCCCACACAACCCTGTATGTAAAATGGCAGTATACATCAGTGTACTTGATAGAACAGTAGACTGTATTACTGTATAGCTCAGAATCCCTCGGTTTTTTCTACTTAATTCTGCCGATGCATAGATCTGGAAGTAGCCTTAGAAGTAAACGCCCTTAACCCTGCATTGCTCCAGGGGAGGATTGTCTCCTGCTTAGTCTAATCAACTGTACGTCGCTCTGGATAAGAGCGTCTGCCAAATGCCAATAATGTAATGTAATGTAAACAATTTCATGATTGTGGGACAGAGCAACCTCACATAACTCCGACACGTTACAACATCAGAGAGAATCCTCTGCGACATAGCTTTGGATGAGATGGCCCGCAAAAGACTTAAGAGAAGACTTTCAAAAATTACCTGCATTTTGGATCAATTTATTAATTGAAAGCAATTAGCTGCTTTCTAAATGTGATGTTTCGGGAGGTTTCGGAAAATGACAAGGTCCCCTAATTGCATCTTTTCATCAGGCGTGCGTATTCCGGTGCTTAATTAACAGAACGGGCAGGTCTCTTTCACATACTCGTTTAGGGGTCTCTAGAGGACGAGAAAGGTCTCAGGTGTTTTGGCTGCTCTGGGTCCTACTATCATAATTAGTCACAGCTGAAGCTTTGATGGTGAACAGGGCGGTAAACTGCATTCATTTTATTTATTTATTTTTGTTGCCTATTTATTGCACTTGTATTTATTTATTTTTATTTTTTTTAAGTTTCTCTCAGCATTCACCTAAATTTAGAATCATGAATTTTGCATGTTTGTATCATTGCATTCTTTGCTGTTATTTCTGGCCATTGCAGAACAGAACTGTCACAGAAAATGTCACGTCGAGGGCCTTATTTGCTAAGAACATTTGCATGTGCAAAACCTTTTAGCTCGCACAAAACCAGTAACATGACCAGTGATTGGCCATGAACAGTATTTGTGTTGCACCAATCATTGGTTGTGTCTTTAGTTTTTCATGTTGCAAAAAAGGTTTCACATATGTTAAATGCTCCAAGGCCCATTCCAATCATTTATTTTTCTTCACTCTTTCTTTCCTTGATCCAGAGGATCCTTCTCTCCTGATTTGGGAATCGATCGAGGTCCTCAATTTTTAACAACATTCAAACTCCTTAAATGTTCCTTCTGGGAACTAGAAGTAGAAGTTAGGAACTCCCACTTTTTCCTTTGAGCAAGAAAACCATCAGCGCATCCTTTGCAGAAGGCCTGATGATAAATGATCGACCCATGTGCCACGTCTGTAACTCACGTGGCTTCAAACTAAAGTTTGAAGGACCCTCTCCCGATGGGTGGAGCTAGCAGTAGATTGAGAAGAGGTGGCAAATAAGCGTTTGGAATGGGCCTAGTGAGAGGGAGGAGGTGATGAATGTGCAGCTTGTTCAGGCTGACTGCAAATGTCTGACTGACCAGAGGGAGGCACTGTTGTGAAATGAGACTTAGACCTTCAATTAACATTCCTCCCTCCCATTGCTGTGGCTGATTATACCCTGACGCCGCCCCATAGTCAGTCCACACTTTGTGCTTGCAGGGTGGCAATGGGCTGATTTTCTCATGGCTATAGGCCAGAGGTGCCAAATCATGTGCCATGAGAGTATGCAGGTTTTCATTACAACCAACTGATTTCACTAATTGACATACCTTCACCCAGAGAGAAGGGAACTAATTATTGAAATCGGCAGTGGTAGTGATTAGCTGGAATGAAAACCTGCATACTCGCGGCCGTCTGTGGCACGTGATTGGACATCCCTGCTGTAGGCAGTTTTGTTATTGCTATGAATCAGAACTACAGGCACTACGATGCAATTTAGGTAATGCTGGTACATTTACAATACAATGTAAAAATATCTAAATATCTAAAATACCTAAAATTGACCTACTTCCATGATTGTTCAAACTATTTGGTGATTTAATTTAAGAAAGCCAAGCTTGCTAAACCGAAATATAAGAAAGAGAAAAGTTAAACTTTATGTTATTGATATAGGCTATAGTTAGGTCGTTAGGGACGACATTAGCTGAGGTAAGAGTAGTTCTCTGGCAGTCGGAGGGTTGCCAGTTTGATCTCCCACCGTGACTGTGTCGAAGTGTCCCTGAGCAAGACTCCTAACCCCCAATTGTCCCCAAGGAGCTGGTTTGTGCCTTGCATGGCAGCCTATCCCCGTTAGTGTGTGAGTGTGGGTGTGAATGGGCAAATGAGAGGCATTAACTGTAAAGCACTATATTAATGCAGTCCATTTACCAGGAGTCAGCTAAATGCACGTAATTGCAAGTTATTTTAAAGCTGTCTTTATAACTATTCAAATCCAGAACTTAGTTGCTGTGGCAGGTAGGTACAGTTTGTCTTGTCTTGTACATGACTGCATGCAATCGGTGGACAAATGATTATGATATTACACTAAAACCTATTCATACTCTAAAATAATTTCAAATAATTTCCAGTTTCTCTATAATAATGTGAAGGATTGAAGTATTTTGTTTGTATGGTGTTGTATTTAACTCCTGCTAATTCTGGAACAAAGCAAATGTTAATTCAATGGCCTGTAATCAGGCACTATGTATGAGATGCAGAATCCAGCTGTGTTCTGTCCAGTTTGTTTAATGAAGGTGTATAGAAGACTAAAGTGACCAATCAGCACTCCAAGGGTCTTTCTGTGATCCCTTGCTATTTGCATACAGAACGATTTATTCTTTGTTTCCTGGTCAATCAAGTTTTTTCTCAAACTCTAGCAATTGTCTCAGGGTGGTGAGAGCCTAACCAACTGCAACTCAAAATGAGAAATAACAATCAAATCAGATCATAAATTACAGCTTGAATATTTAATATATGCCTTTTTAAAGCTTGGATGGCACCAGGGGCTCAGCTTCATTATTAGACAATCCATTAAGCTAATAATGGATTTGCAGACCCCAGGTACTCTTAGTTACAGGTCTTTTGATTGGTTTCCTGCAATCTGATTGGTCCCACCTCGCCATTAACAGCTATGGTAGGTAAATAGTTGATTTGGCTTGAATAGCGTATTCCACTTGAAGGCTTGGTAACGCATTCAAAAATAAGCATTAGTTAAAAATCAATTGTTTATATTAGATTGCTTACATATTCTATATGCAGTAGTTATACTCTAAGTGTTATTTTCTCAATTCAGATAACTAACACTCTTGGGGAAAAAGTTGCACACGTAGCGCTATAGCAGTGTAAAGTTGCACACGTAGCACTGTAGCAGTGTAAAGTTGCACACGTAGCGCTATAGCAGTGTAAAGTTGCACACGTAGTGCTGTAGCAGTGTAGAGTTGCACACATAGCGCTATAGCAGTGTAAAGTTGCACACGTAGCACTGTAGCAGTGTAAAGTTGCACACGTAGCACTATAGCAGTGTAGAGTTGCACACGTAGCGCTATAGCAGTGTAAAGTTGCACACGTAGTGCTGTAGCAGTGTAGAGTTGCACACATAGCGCTATAGCAGTGTAAAGTTGCATACGTAGCGCTATAGCAGTGTAAAGTTGCACACGTAGCGCTATAGCAGTGTAAAGTTGTTAGTAATTGTACCTGTCCAATTCATGTATTGGCATCACACATTTTTTTAATCTGATGAAGGCCAAGGGGGGAGAAATGCCACATTTTAAGCAATAAATATATATTTATTTAGGTTTTCATGGAGCAATGTTTTCTGCCTTTTCCTGTATCTTTTTATGATGCTTTGACAAGAGCAGATGGGTCTGTGAGTGAGTGAGTGAGTGAGAGTGTGTGAGTGAGTGAGTGAGAGAGTGAGTGAGTGAGAGTGTGTGAGTGAGTGAGTGAGTGAGTGAGTGAGTGAGTGAGTGAGCGAGCAAATGTGGTGTAGAGCATGGATGGCACTCAGCTCACCTGTAACTAGTTACCTGTGTTAGGAAGTTAAAACCATCTCTCTTTTACTCTCGCTTTCTCTTTCTCTATGGAGGTCATAAACAGTGCGCAGTGGTCCTTAAGAGATAAGAGAGCTGGACTGTTGGACAGCTGGTTCTGCGTCTGCTTTCGGATACACAAAGGGACAGATTTGTGCACATGGTATGGGTTTCCACTGTTTATGGAGATTACTTGAGTAAGCCGACAAGATGTTCCGTACCAGCTATTTAACTTCCAAGAACAGCTATTTCCTTACAAGTAAGGAGTAGCCCACTAAATGCTGCCTGCACTCATTCATATGAATAAGGTTACTGAGTTGCTATTTTTAACAATTAAAAATGAAGTTGTTTATTTGGCTAGTAGTACAAGCACTCTAGAGCTTAAGTAAAGTGCGAAGAGCTTGCTCTTTCATATTTATATTTTTAGTCTTTTCCCCACAGCCTCATAGACTCGCATACCTAAAGGCATCAGAAAGCGCAGTTAAAGCCTTCCACCCCCACTGCCACTTTCATAAGAACCTCGTTAGCCAATGGAGTAGCTTAATGAGCAGTACTGTATGTCATTAAGACGATCAACATCACAATCACATTTGCATGGTCTGTTAATGCAGACTAATGACGCTGCCGTTCGACTTGTCCGCTAACCACCGGGGTTAATCTGTTAATTCTCTCATAACTCAATGAAGTATGCACTCAGAAAAAAACTAAAC